>NC_062538.1:14588247-14663247 GCF_022655615.1 Tachysurus fulvidraco | reverse complement strand
TCCCAGCTGAGGGATATGGTAGCTCTGATGGACTAGTAGACTGGGCAACATTGCCAATGAAAACACAATCCACACACCTAGACTGGACCAGGCCGTGCAGGAGCGCTTGGGAAGGCGTTTGTAAAAAAAGGGGTGTACCACAGCTAGGTAGCGCTTGATACTCATGCATGCTAGCGTGTGTGCGGAGCAATATAAGTTGCCATAAAAACAGGCAGTGGTGAGACGGCATGCAGACTCGCCAAATGTCCAGTTGTTGCCTGAAAAGTGGTAATGCGCTTTGAGCAGCAGGCTGAGCAAAAGAAGAAGGTCTGAAGCTGCCAGGCTGCAGCACAAGATGGCTGCAGATACCACACGTACTTTGGTGCCAATTGAGACCAAAATGGCAATGTTGGCCGGGATGCCAATGACAATCGCAACCACATAGATTGAAGGGATGGCTCGTGTGCTCAGTGAGCTCCTGAGATACAAGGCACTGCTGTTTGTCAACAATGCAAGGTCTTGAACAGCAACTCCAATGGAGCGTGTTTGCATTTCTGTTGAATTTGGTAGAAGAGGAAGCTGAATGGGGATGGCATAACCCCGGAAAGTTCTTGGCCTTATGCCGCCTGTATTGTTATGGTCATCTTTCTGCTGTTTCTGTCCTAAACAAAAAAAAGAAGAGTTAGAGTTTTAGTGGTCTGATAGAAGAAACATTATTTTGTTGATATTTATCTAAATGGAGTTAACGCTACTAGCCCTCAGCATACTTCACATGAAGAAGATGATCGCCTGGTTTCCGTGAACAATATAACGTGATATTTAGCAAATGTTATGCACATGACAGCTTGTATACTGATTTGTTGTTATAAGCAAGACATTTTCCAAGTGTTAATTCTAAACAATCTCATGCGTTTCAGTAGCTAGCTAAACTCCCCATTTGTAACCCTTGCTTTATTTAATGATCTCACACAACACTCACTGTCATTATGTCCACATTAACCATGCTGAGGCCTTTAATGAATATCCAGAATTTCTTTAATACTCTTCCTGAGAACATTTAAAAACCCTCAATGTGAAGTCTAGTATTAAACAGATTAAACAATGTTGTTGTTGTTCTAGTGCAATACACCTAAATGAAATTAATTTAGTAAAATGTAAGCATCTATTTTACAGCCTTAAAAGTGTTGTATAACATTTCTCAGCTAGTTTAATGTGAGGTAACTGACTATGATAATTATTCTCATGTATTTAATCTACACAGTCTAAAATAATAAGAACAAGAAGAAATAATTCAAATAAAATCATAAAATGGTTAAATAAAATGAGTTTTTACCTTGTGCCATTCCTACAACAAGAAAAGTCATCAAGAAGATGGAGGATGTATTTGCCATAACTGCTGCTGCGGTCAATCTTTCACAAAGGATAACGGCAGACTAAACAGTCTAGTCAGCTTCAAACGAATTAATCGACACAAATAGGAGAAGAAAAAAGGCCGGACCCTTTCTTCATGCTGTGATTTCAAGCCCCCAAAGTGTGTTATTTGTGTCTGTGTCTGTCTCTCTCTCTCTCTCTCTCTCTCTCTCTCTCTCTCTCTCTCTCTCTCTCTCTCTCTCTCTCTCTCTCTCTCTCTCTCTCTCTCTCTCTCTCTCTCTCTCTCTCTCTCTCTCTCTCTCTCTCTCTCTCTCTCTCTCTCTCTCTCTCTCTCTCTCTCTCTCTCTCTCTCTCTCTCTCTCTTTGTCAACATCTACTGGGAGAAAAATTCCTAAGCACTACATTACATAACCCAGTCCCTACCAGTCCCCTTTCCCATACTGTCTTTTTTTTTTCCTTAGCATATCTGTCAGTACCGTAGCCATCATTAATAAAAATAATAATTAGTAATGTTAGTTGTAATTTTTTCTCAGCATTATGGGGTGACAATTTTGATATGTCATATTTCATTCGAAACTGATGACACATCCTTTATATTCTTTCTACACTGAATTGCCAAAAATTAACAGACAATTTGTTTATTAAGCTACTTAACCTCAGAGTAATAGCAGAACTGGCAAAGTCACTAGACCCAGACTGTCTGAGTGAATAAGTAAATGTAAGAGGAAATAAATGACTTAGATTTTGACAGTACACCAGCTTTATACAAAAGATACAGAATATTCTGTATACTAGCAGCTTAAAATGATGATTGGTGTATGTAATATTTCTTTTCAAGACAGAATTTCTTTTCAAATGAAGTTAAGAAGTGACTATAAGAAAGAATAAAACTAGAAGATAAGGAAAGGGGTGCAAATATAATCAGATTCATATCAGACACAGACAAGCAATGAGATGGTGAGATAATGTTTGTTCATGAACATCTGTGTGTGACACATTAGTAACCCTGTGGTTTTTATTTCTGGTAAACAGCCTTCAACTACATAAACACACACTGCAAAAAACATCCACTGAGTGTATTTGCAGAGCTGCTGTGCATCTTGCGTCCTGCTAAGAGATCTGCTATGACGCAGAGGTCAGACTGCTGGAGAGAACATTCAGTAACTGACATTAAAAACATCACTTCTTGCTTGCTGTTAACATCTGCAGAGACACATTTCATGAGAACAGCTAGCTGTCAAATCTCAGAGACATTCATTCATCACCAATAACCACTAGGATATGTCTCAGTCTGCTTCCTAGGTAGTGCCCCGTGAATAAACACCCTGTCATTACGACTGTAATTTCAAGTAACATATTTTAGACTTGCAGACTTGACCAATCGTATCGAGCATACCGAGTATTCTTGTATACACTCCAACTCTTTTAGAGGACAGTAGGAAATGCATGATCAAACATTAATAGAAGTCACCAGATAACACCATGAAGCATTATCATAATTTCCATCAGAGTAGACTAGAGTTTGATAACAATAGACAATAATAGTTTATAACTGATTTATTATAGAAAGAAAAGAAATATTTCGTGCCAGCACCATTTATCTATTTACATGTTTAAAAATAGTGCTAGAAGCTGGCGAGTCATATCAACAACAGGCCAGTCATTGCTCAACAAGGCACTAGTTTTCTATTGAGAAGAGAAGGAGCCCACTGTGTCAAGATCCATTCAACACTTTTTAGGACAGAAGAGAAAATGCAAGCTGTCCATAAATGTAAGGCAATCACACAAAGGCATCATGCCCTGGATTTCTTGTTCACAAACACATTTTATTCTATTTCTGTATCAACTACACTATAATATATATAAAACACATTTTTAACACATTTTAACCCACAAGTTGCATCATTGCTGGGTTGATCTTGCTTGTGACCACACAAGGTTTTGGCTACAATATTTCATTGTTATGTTAATTTATAAAGTAAAAGAAAAAACAATATCATTGGAAAAAACTGAAATAACCAAAAGTTATTGTTCAGGTCACTTGTGAAGTGTTGCGACAGTGACCTTTAGTCCTGACAGCCAAAGCCTTGTATCAGAGGGATGGGACAACATAGAAATGCTCTGGGAAATCCAGGTGAGTACTGTGTGTGATACTTAATTTCTATGTTGGCCAATGGGGTCTTTTTTTGTGCACTTCTTATCACTTCTTTATTTTGATGAATAATTTAATAAACAAACGTAGCTCATTACCATTTCTCATGGTTGCAGGCAACATGACAAAGCCAAAAAACCAGTGAAGGATACCGATGAACATCTGTCTGTCAGTCAAAAGAAGCCCAAGTTTTTGCTAACTCTGCGGAATGTCGCTAACAAAGCTAACAAAACACAGAAGGGATCCATGAATGAAAAAAATGAATCTTTGACATCTGCTGTCACTACTGTTGTTCACTATTGAGCTGTTTGCAGCCTTATCCACTGATACCTCCCCTAAGCGTAGGGCAGGTATACCACATAGTTTATATCTACGCTGATGACAGACTTTTGTATCTATAAGATCCTGAGTGATCCTGAGTTACTTTTTTGCTGGATTTTGCTGATTAAGTCGTTCAGTCATATTTCAGGTTACTCTGTTGGCAAAAAAAGAGTGTCATCAGTGTGAAAATATGGAGCTAGGTTTCATGCAGAGTTTGCCATTTAAATTGACTTCAGACAAGATAAAGTTCCTGGGTGTGGTTGTCTCATGATATCATGATTTACATATCAGAAATGTAAATGAAATTTTTAGTATTACTAGACAACTTAAAGCAGGACATTGAATGATGAAGAATTTGGAGGGCTTTGGTTTAACCAACTTTCATCATTACTGGCAGCAAATAGTAGAGTGCTAATGTATCGGTGCCTCGGATACATTTTGGCTCCACTTTTGAATCTCTGTTATAATATAGACTCATACTGTATCTACAGTCATTCGTATAAATCATGCATATGTCATGCATGTGTAGCGTCTTGTACCAGTCATTTTAGATTTCATGTCCCAGGCACCCTAAATTTCAACATCTACTCCTCAATTAACCGATGAGCAACCCAGTTTTACACACACACCTGGCTCCAGAATGTCTGGAGCCTACACAAAGACCAGATAACCCCATGCGGCCCTAAACGACTCATAGGGGCCCTAAACCAGAACACACACACACACACACACACACACACACACAATGAGACATTCCTTTTACTAATAAAACCCGAAGATAAGGTACTCTAAGGTTCTCATTCTTATAACCCTTTTTGTAATGTGTTCTTTTAAGGCTTGCCTGACTTAAAATTATTTGCTCCTTAATTTCCTGACAAGGGTGTATTTTATTCATGTGTCAGAAAACAACATTGTATTTTAAAATAAGTTATACTTTGATTAATGATCTATGTATGTAATGTACCGCTGCCTTCATACCGTCATTACCCTTCATGTTTAGTATCCAAATGACCACAAAATTATCGGTTACTCATTTTTCAAGCACTGGTGTATTTTATTTGAGCACGAAAGGCGCCATACCATCTTAATACACCCTGGATCAAACTTTAAAGTCATCTAAAAGTTTGATAGCTAAACCACGCCCACAGACACCTGAAACAAAGGGAGTTTTTCCCTCCGAAATCTTGGCCGTAGTATTGGCCATCTCCCCAAAGATGGGTAGAGTTCGCAACCTTTAAATTGTCACAAACACCACTAATCCGTGGTCAGACTTCCGGAACAGCTTCAAGACGACTCCATCTTCCTTCAAAGAAGTTCCAGCAAGCTTCACTTCCAAGAACGACAACTGCTCTGATCTTCAGGAGAACTTGGAAGAATGTCTGACCCCACCCTAACTGACTTTTGACACTTTTACTGACTTGTTCAGTAAGCCAATGCAAGTGATCGTTTCCTTTACCAACCAATTTAGATGCGTAATTTTAAGTAGGAATCTTTCATTGAATCTTAAGGTGAATTTAAGTTTCTGTGACGATTTCCCAGTTAGGGTGTGATTAATTTTTGAGTCTAAGCTTGCCATTCCTTTCCTTCCTCTCTCTAGTTTCTTCTTTCCAGTCTCTTCCTCCCTTTCCCCAATTTTAATTTCTTTTGTTTTATTTTATTTTCATCTTTGTTTTCCCTATTTCTTTGTTTGTTTGTGTAGTTAGTTTTATGTTGTGTTTGTCTCATTCATTAAATGTCATAGTTTTGAGCCACAGGTGATTTGTCTCTGAGTCTCGCTCACAAATTAAGGTACCTGCAATATCTGGTCTGAACTACATGCTCTATTAAGTTAATTTAATTTAAAATACGGTATACAGTAAAAGGAAAGCGAATCTTTCTTGGCCGGGAAGATACCGCCTTCATAGAATTAATAAAGGTACACGGCCTGTTCGCCGGACGAACAGACCAAATAAGCGTAACCTTAATTCCAGTACCGTTAATTTCAACTTAGGTTAAAATATTTAGAAGTCACTATAACACGTTATAGTTGCTTATAAATATTTACCTTGCTTCGCGAGCCAAAATCGCTACACATGTATAATAATGAAGACTTTGTGCGTTGTGATCCCAGGCCACAAGCTCATGGGATCCCACTGTAAAATTGTGGCATGTCAGTGCAGATGAGGAGGTCGTGACCTAACAGGACATCAGGGGATTGTTGGTGGGTTACTAAATTCCAAGACGTGATTATATGATACTGTTCTGGTTAATATCAAGATGCAGGTAAAACACACACATATGCCTTATCCACTATAAAACAAACAAACAAACAAACAAAAAACAACTCCTGGACCATCAGCTCTAGTAGTAAAGACTCTTTTGGTACCTGCTCATGACTGACAGCACTAATAGTAAATAAGGCAGTGCTGTCTGTTGATGACTGGCCCCCTTGTGTACTAAAAACCACATTATAGACAAAGATATCACAGGATCTAGTTAATTTACAACAAATGCTTTTACTCCTTGTCATTGTAACTATTCCAAATTGAACTAGAACCTCAGGTTCACTTTATTCCTGTGGAATAAATTGTGCCTTTAATGTAAAGGGACAGAACACACACACTACATTATTGTTTATGCCAAACATCTATTTCCTTCATCTCATCATTTTATCAACTTACATTAACTTATAAATTTTGAATTCAGTGTAATAATTCTGGGTCTCTGTGATGACAGTGATGTTTGTGTACATACTTAGGTGGTTGTTTGTGTGTTCCAGGCATCCAGTACGAGGCATGGAACAGTGAGTGTGTGGTTACTGCAGAGGCGTGAGTGTGTGTTTGGGCTGACCGTGTGTGCGTGGCTTTCTGTAGAAATGGGTCGGTACTAGGATCCACTGCCGAAGGAGACAGGGTCTCTGTCTCTCACAAATTAAAGTCTGGGACATGGCAGACAGCAGGTGTGTAAACTGTTTACAGGTAGGTATTCACTGTTTGGGGTCTGTTATGTGCATAGAGAGTCAATTTTGTGTGTTTGAGATTAGAATGAAAATGCTTAACAATATTTAACAATATTCAATATATTTACAGCACAATTCATAAGGACTTAAAAAGATGTAGTTTTCATGTTTTATGCACAACAATATATGTGTTGCAGGTGTTGTAGGGGCACAAAGACTCCGCATATTGGTGTGTATTCAGGCCTTGTGGCATCCTGCTCACCAGTGGCATAGACCAACTGGACCGGGATGAGGACGACGACAACTATTAAGGACTAGACTAGACCAGGAAAAGAAACCAGAGAAAATCCTTGAAGTACAGGAAGAACATGTTAGCTCTGCACACACAGGGTTGAGGTCAAGAAACAAACCCCCTTATACCCAAACACAGCATACACTACAAATGATATACTATGAGTGGATATTATAACAAGGATTGGATAATTCAAGATTGATAATATTTAGTGAATCCAAAATGTCTGTTTATAAAGGCTAGCTACAGTACAAGTTTAACCCTGCTCATTCACATGGTATTGTAACATCAATATTGTAATATCAATATTAACATGGTTTGATATTATTTAATCTCTGTATAATAAAACCATTTTTAAGTGAAAAAAATTAAGTGGTTGAATATTTCAGTTTTGGTAAATCTAGCTCTATCTAATTCTCCAAGATAAATGTTAAAACACACTTTGAATTCCATTGCTTGGATATTTACATTTTTAAAAGTTGTATATAGAACTGATTTTGCACTTACTCAGCTTGGAGCCATACACAAAATGTTTTCCCCAAACAGTAAACTCACTCATGTGACCTTTTAGACAAACTATTGAATAATTGTTTCCTTTAGTCCACCTGTTTTTTTGAGTAGGTTACACAGATACCCACACATCAGTAAACAGCCAGACAGGCACCAATATGTGACTATAGTAGCAAGCTTAAAATATCATTGTAGAATGATATTCTACACGCCAGCAGCGTCTCTACTTCCTCCGAAGGCTGAGAAAGGCACATCTCCCTCCCCCAACCCTGACCATGTTCTACAGAGGGACCATTGAGAGCATCCTGAGCAGCTGCATCACTGTCTGGTTTGGGAACTGTACGATCTCGGATCGCAAAACCCTGCAGCGGATAGTGAGGACAGCGGAGAAGATCATTGGGGTCTCTCTTCCCTCTATCATGGACACTTACACCACACGCTGCGTCCGCAAAGGCAACAGCATTGTGGATGACCCCACACACCCCTCACACACACTCTTCACCCTCCTGCCGTCTGGAAAAAGGTACCGAAGCATTCGGGCCCTCACGACCAGACTGCGTAACAGTTTCTTCCCACAAGCCATCAGACTTCTCAATAACCGAACTGTACTATACTGAGCACAACATACACACATATCATCTGTATGGACTGCACAGACCCTCACAAAACACACACACTGTTTTGCACACTTTTCTGCTGTTTTTGCACATATTGGACAATATCTCAGTCATCTGCTGTTTTTTGCACAACTCCATATATAATCCAAAGGACCTGCTGCTAAGAACCTGCTGCTGTTCATTCTTTTACTGCACAAAATACTGTTTGAACATTCAGTATTTACACTGGTCGGTCGGCGCTGTTTCTGTTACTGTGTATTGTCTTTTGTGTATTGCATTTTTTGTACTTTTTGTATTGTCTTGTAACTTAATGTCTGCACTGTTTTTTGTCCTGCACTGTCTTTTGTCCTGCACTGTCTTGCTTGTCTTGTCCTGCACTGTTTGCACCAGGTTGCACAGTTGCACTTTATGTGGCTAAGACTACTTACATGTCCTTAGCCCTGTCTTTGTTTTATGTAGCACCTTGATCCTGGAGAAACGTTGTCTCATTTCACTGTGTACTGCAACAGCTATATATGGTTGAAATGACAATAAAAAGCTTCTTGACTTCTTGACTTGACTTGAATAATCTAGCTGTAAAAGTTTGGTTTGAAGTGAAACTACACTTAAGTAAAAATGTTATTCTGAGCAAGTTCTTGTAATAGTCATGTGCAAAAGCCCACGACACCTATGTTCCAAAAACCAAAACCACAAATGCAGGTCTTTGTCCATGAGTGGGGCATTTTATTCAAGCAGAAAAACAGCCTTAAGCCTTGACAGCAAATTTACGCATAGAGTAGAGTCGTGACTTCCTCTGCATCTTCTTGGTCATGAGACCCTGCTCGTGCTTAGTGAGCTGCCGGCGGATAGCGCGAGTCTTTTTGGGCCTCAGGTCCAGAGGCTTGTATTTCTTCCCCTAAAGAACAATAAAGGATTAAAAAATGTGTGAGGTTACTCCGATTATGGCAGCAGGCAGTGTAGTAAGGATGTCAGTCAACCCTCAATTAAAAACCCAGACAACACACCAAACCTAGGAAGCCAGTTTTCCTATGGATTTGATGCCTTCGTGCAGTTTCTGCAAACTCAATGAGAAAAGGCTTTAACTGCCAATAAATTGTTAAGTCACAAGTCTGTTGCACCCATTTTAATGATACATTTAGACAAATACAGACTGAACTAGCTCTAAAGGATGTTAAGAATCTTCAGATAGCACTGAGAGGAATGGCTGGATCTCACTCAAACATCAGTGATAGTCTTGGTTCAGATGATTGGTTATTGAATTATTGAGATGTAAACACTTAATTATCCATGGACTGAGCAAATGCTTACATTTCCTCAAGCTACCATTAACATCGCATGTTTTTTTTATTTATTTTATTTTATAAACGGTATGGATGAAGCCAACATGATCTGAAACTGTACGCCGCCCACAGCAGATGTGTGTCTGAGACGCTGCAGTGAGCAGCCATGATTACTGTAGCAAGAGAGTATTCACACTAACTCCACTGATGCAGGAGCAGCGCTGGGTGATCATCTTGCTAACCCGCACCAGCAGCACATTGAAAGTTATAATAAGGAAAGTTAGAATCTTTTCATTATACCAAACGTATTAGCAAAAATTTAATCTAAACATTTGTGGACCTCTGTACAACTGCACTGTTGAATTTCAGAATCCGAATGTGTTAAGGAATAAAGCAACAACTTCCTGAAGTACATTCATTTCTAATAACAGCATCAGAGAATGTAATTCTGCTCATGACATGGCAATTTATCACTGATTACAAAGTTTAACTTAATACATGCAGCATTGTTTCCATGTATAAACATGGTTTACAGATACATGACCATGTGAAACATTGGAGAGAAAGACAAGTTAGTTCATTCCCGCACTATTCTTACTCCCCTCTAACACTCAAACTCCGCTAACCAGAGTTCTGAAAACCCAGAGAAGGAAAACAAATCTTTCTCCTGTGCTGACAAACTTTGCAAACACTATGACTTGATTAAAAGTTCTAATTGTAAGACATGATTTTTCAAAATTGTTCATTACTAATCAAAGATTAACTGCAATATCTTAAGTTGTGTGGTGCATTAATATTAACCCATTGTTTATGTTACAACTGGAACTACTTTCTAAGCCAGACTCATGCCTCTTTTTCACCAGAAAGAACCGGGTGCTGGTTCAGAGCTAGCGCTGGTTCAAAGTTGGTTCCACTGGCGAACCTTCTAAGAACCGGTTTGCCTTTCCACCGGCTAGAGAGCCATCACAGCGCCGAGTGTGACGTCACTGTATACGTGTCCCAGCAACGTTAGCGCAGCAGAGGCAAACACAAACAACAACAATGGCGGATGTTGCTTTACTGTTAATGCTCATGGCTTTGCGAACCTACATTGGCATCCAAACGCGGCGAATAAAACGTGTACATGCCGCTCCATGTAATCTGTATAAACGGAGGTTGTAATGGATAAAGTACATAACATTATTTTATCGTTAACACAAAAAAATTTTGCCTTAGCATGTAGCTACCTACTATCATGTGTGCTGATAATGTATCATATTGCGGTAAATTAAAAGTGTATTAAACATTAGTATACTTAAGGTACATTATCAAATGCGCTAACAGTAGCCCCGCCCACAGCCCCTGATGCAAGCGGTTCTTAAGTCTAGACCAGCAACGTTTTGGTGCTACTTAAGAACCACTTTTCCTGGTTAAGAGCCGGTGCTTTGGTGGTTGAAACAGAAAGAACTGGTTCTAAATTAGGCTCTGGCTCCGAACCAGCACTCGAATTGCCTCGGTGGAAAAGGGGCACATGCGCTCTTGCAGTGCTGCCTGCTAGACAAATCAAAGGGTTTTATCTATGCACTCATTTCACCAAGTTAGTATTTTGATTCTAACAAATGATTCCCAGGAACTTATGTACCACAGTCTAAACCTAATAAATCATGTTAACAAAATTAACTTCAAGAAGGAACTAACAGACAGGAACGATCAGCCACATGTGCCGTACAGTCGACTTGAACACACTTTTTCCATAGGTAAATAAAAAGACGAGTGCTTTTAAGGCTTGGTAGCATGAATGTGTTAGTAGAATGTCAGCACCTGGCAGTGAAGTGCAGAATGGGTTGCATACCTTTCTTAAAGTCAAAAACACGATAATGCTAATAAACGAGAATTTTTAAGCAATAAAAGAAAGGATAGCTTGCCTGCGGCAGAAGTCTTGTCTACAACTAAATGTGTGACATCAGTAGATTTATTTCTGTACATCATATAAGAAACACAAGGTCATACTAATCAATCGTAAACCATGTTAGACTCACCTTGTAAAACTTCCTCAAATTCTCCTTCTGTGTCTGGTTGATGACAGTAAGAACTCTGGCAATGGACTTGCGCACAACACGACTAAGGAGACACAAACATGTATAATCATAAAGTGGTCACTGAATTAAAGTCTGCATGTAAATACCAAATTACACGACCTCTTGGTGGGATTAGTATCGCCAAATTATTTTTAAACATGTTAGAAACAGGACTACCAGTTAGATCTGCAGTTACTCCAACACTTCTGTATTTTTCAAAAGCTCAAACCATTTACAGGGAGATGATTTTCAGGGTTAAGTTACATTAGAGCAGTTAACAGCATCTGGTGAAGACTTCTAGTGTCAGTCTCAACACAATCACACTGCTTACATCTTTGAAAGCTTGGAGGCAGCACCACCAGTGACCTTAGCAACTCTAAGCTGGGAAAGTTCTACTTTCAGGTCATCCAGCTGCTTGAGCAGCTCCTCCTTCTTCTTACCACGCAGATCTCTGGCCTTGATCTTTGCCTAAAACACACACACACATTGAAGTCAAAAAGAAAGCATCACAGGCTGGTGATTTTTTTATGCTGAAGTGTCTATATGAACTTCATCCTGAACTTAAACCCAGAAATCACATCAGAGGCAATTCAAGTGTAAGGATTTCTTTAACAGTGACACCTTAAACGTCTTAAAAACAAAAGGCACGTGCAGCATTTAACGTTTAACAGCTCGCACCATAAAATATTAGGAAACAAGTGGGAAAATAACAACAATAAACCAAATGACAATCAAACCAACGTGTATAAAAGCCTAAAAACTAAAACACGTCTTGTGCTCATGTAGGTTAATATTCTGAAGGACATCATTCGGAAATGAATTCAATCAGTTTGCTAGCTAACTAGCATGCTACTAGCTAACTAGCCATAGATATCTACGCTAACTAGCATGCTACAAGCTAACGCTATCGTGTTATGACCGACAGACTCCAAACTTCAGGACAAACTCCAATAAAAACGATAATTTACTGGTTACAGAATAGCTGCATAATATATAGAGATATTGGCTGCTCGTAAAAAGTGACTATTTTTCCTTTATTGATTAACAGACGGAGACACAGTCGGCGGGCGACACACTGAACACTGAGGCGAAGCTGAAACAAACGGGAAAAATGTCAAACTAGGACAATTTCAGACTCAGACCAAAAAAATACCCCATCCCGTGATTTAAGGCAGGACTGATCAGTATATTAAACTCGTTTGATGAAACATTTAGGGCTTTAAATCGACAAGATTGCGTTAGATTGAAAAGTCATCATTAAACCCTCACCATTTTACTCGACGGCTGCCACAAGAAAGGAAGTAGAAGAGGTCAGACAGGAACTTCTACCGGGTTACGGATGGATCGTACCATCCTCTTTATCTAGACGGAGGCGGAGGGACGGAAGAGAAAAACAAACTTGTTACAAATGGAATGGAAGCAATAAGATTTAATACGTTTATTAAGAATGACACGTAACTTGTGTAGGTTCGATTAACTCAATATTGTTAAGGGTGTAAAACTGAAAACTCATATAGGACTTTGTGATTCGTTAATGTGAATGTCAAAAGAAGCAGTACAACACAAACTCAACACGCACAGACACAACACAGACACAACACACACAAAAAACACAAACAACAACACACAAAAAACACTGGAATCTCTATTAAATTAAAATAATAATAATATATTTGTTGGAATATTCTGTGCTTAGACAACATGCTTATATCATGTCACATAAATGAGAAAGAGAGAGTATTGTATTTCATTTATCTTCTTTTATTTTGTACATTTTGTAAATAATTTGCCATTTTCTCCTATTCAGAATCAGAATTTATTTGCATAAAAATCAGCTTTATTCCTAAGTACTAGTGGTTTTAAATGTACAAGGAATTTGCATTGGTGCGTTTAATAAACAAAAAAAAATTAGGAATCTAAGAATTTTAAGCAAGATGAATAATAACTGTGCAGTATAATATTGTATAAAAGGTGAACCAGTGCAACAGTACTATTGCCTACACTGGCACCTTTTTTAATTCTCCTTTCCTTTCTTTGATGCTTTAGTCAAACTGTGTATACTTTGAAACACACACACACACACACACACACACACACACACACACACACACACACACACACACACACACACACACACACACACACACACAGAGAGAGAGAGAGAGAGAGAGAGAGAGAGAGAGAGAGAGAGAGGTATTTGCATGTCTGCTCTTTTCTGATTGGAGAAATGCGCCTGCCTGCTTTTTTCTGATTGGAGGAGACTCGTTGAAGTTCCCGCCTTTTCCTCCTTCTCAAACACATCGACTATCATGGCGCTGGTGAGGAACGTCTATAACCTGCTGTTTAGAAGAACATCGACTTTCGCCATCACCATCATGGTGGGAGCTGTTTTATTCGAGCGAGTGTTCGACCAGGGTGGAGATGCGTTATTCGACAGTTTAAACCGGGGGGTAAGTGTCGTCGTGTGCGTGGTTTAATTCATCTGACGGTGACCCATGTAGCTAAAGCTAACGCTAGCGGAAGTCTGACCTTAGTTTACTGTTCAGAGGACAAGTCATGGTTCAGTCCCAAATGATTCTTTATCTCCAATCACTTTATGCACAATAGCCTAATAGAACATGCCACATTTATGACTTAATTAACGTTTATTGACTTTATCTTGAAACCTTGAATAATTAATTACATCCTTTATGTGTCAGATTTGTATTTAGCTTATTTATAGTGAATATAAACAATATATAACAAATACATAACTTAGTAATATGGTGGTGTTTTTCAGTCGAAGCTCGATGTACTTGATGTAGTTGGTTTGGATGGACATTTCATTTGAGTTACACTTTTAATTCATTTTACATGATCTAATATCCAGATCACTGCATACACCTGCACACACACATGTACAGAAAATTAAGCTTTTATCTGGCATAATATGCTAAAAAAAAACTGTTCCAGCTCACAGTAAAAGTGACTTTATCGCTGTAAGTCTGTCAATGACTACATCAAATCACCACTTCTACTATTGGTTGCCATGGTAATAACATTTATCAAGTCAAGAAGCTTTTATCTTTATTTCATCCATATATAGCTGGCGCAGTATATAGTGAGATGAAACTATGTTCTTCTAAGACCGTTGTGCTACATATCAGTGTGGAGGCACAACAAGAGACCCAAATCATTTTTCTTGCCACTAAAATGAAAGACTCTGGAGGTAAAGTGTTTGTGGCTATAACAGTATAATATAATGCATATAACAGTATGTGCATCATATACAAGTTAAAGGAGAAGCAGATGATCACATACACACTTCTGTCTCACTCCTGTTGGTCATCACTGCACCACGTTTGTCCATATTTGCAAAAACTTTGTTGTGTAGCTGGACACATATAATCGCCAACGTTCGATTGGATTACGGTATAACGTACAGGACAGCTAAAAATACTGTATGGCAAGGATTTAAACACGTTAAACAAACTCAGAGGACATAAAAATAACCTTATTACCTCAAATTCACTTTGAGAAATGTTTTGATGAAAGCTGAGCAAAAGCCATTTGCTTTAATTTGATAGGCTTTAAGTCTATAGATAGATATGCTTTATCTTCCAATCTAATACAGGGAATGTGGAACACTTATAAAATACAAAAAGAGTATATTGGCATCATCTACAATGTAACTAATTTTAAAGATCACAGAAAATATATAGCAAAACATAACGGAACTGAACATGAAGTAAATGATATTTCAGTTAAGTTTTAAAGCTTTCTCAACCCCTGAAGGAAAAAAATACATTATGAAATGTGGCCAAAAGCATGTATTTTTGTACAGAAATGGAGAAAAAAAATGGTTATTGGTTGATTTGAGATGCAGTTGTTTGTAGTTCTGTTCACTTCAGTCACGTAAAGTCAAACCAATGACAAGTGACACATTCCTGCTGTACTATTTGTTACCACGTTGTACTGTTATAGTTCCAATTTGTGCCAAAATCCTCATGAGCTTTTACAATGCAGCTGTTAATATTAAGTGAATCGATCTCACTCTCTATAGAATTGAATCCAGTAATTAGTATAAGCAATGAAAACATGTTTTGTTGAGAGATATGCAATAGATGGGGAAACTAGGATCAAGGTAGCTGTGATAAATATAGACTACTGCTACCAGTCTGTAGTATTACTGTTTAGGTGGAATTTAAACTAAGCCCAAAGTTTGCAGAAGCTCCCAGGTGAGTGTCTTATTCTGTCTCATACCTCAGTTTTAGTTTTCAATCATGAACAGCCACTAGGAAAATTCAGCTGCATTAACAAGCAATAAACATCCACACACTACCTTATGGTTTCATTTAGCCACATTGGATTACTGTAGTTACTATTAAAAACACAAAGGCCTAATTTACTACTAATTAACAGATTTAAATCTAAACAATATTAGAAAATACAGACTCATCCCTAGTACAGACCCTGTCTAGTGCATTGTATGTCTACTATAGACTGTAGGTAATGATGTATATTTTATTCTTGTTCTAGAAACTGTGGAAACATATTAAACACAACTATGAGAAGGAAGAGTGAGCAGAGCGTCACCTAACTTCGTCTCTTGATGAACACCCAGCCACCATCACCACCGTCTCCTGGTTCCTGGGGAAAAGAACTCCACTTTGGCAGCATTTCTAATGTCATCCTTTGTGGCTTTAGGGTTCGGAGAGACTGTGTTGTGATCATCTTGGAATACTGAGAACCATCAACGTGCCCATGAATATTCTATTATATATCTTGTAAGCCTCACATTTTGTAAATGTACGCTTAAATTAAGTCCATGGTAATAAATCTGACACAAAAAGCTACCTTCAAATCGTTTTTTTGGCTATATTTCCTCAGGCATCCACTATAATGACGTGTAATGAAGTCATTTCTTAGTACCATTGTATTTACCAATATTTCAGCAGGGCTTCATTAATAAAAAAAACTCTGGTTTTGGGCTCAGAAAATCACATTAATAGTTACAATGCCTTCCAGAAACCTTTGCCCTTTATGAACAAGGGCAGTATTTAATATACTGTATAAAAAGAATGGCATTCTACATACAAGCTCAAACATGCAGAAATATTATGTAATTATATAATTTCCTTAAACAAATTCATAGATTTATTAAGTAGTGGTTCTTACTGACTTCCAAATGATCCAGGCAGAGAAAAATACACTGTAAAAATTTAGAGTCTACATTTTGAGTCCAAAGATATGGCAGTGTTGCAGGAAAAGTTGTGAGATATTTTACACATGTGCTTAAGTAGAGCTTCATTAAGATTATGTAAATTACCCAATATACACAATCTCATAAAAGCATTTACACCAGAAAATTAAATTAAATAGAATTTCAGATGTACATTCATCCTACTTGTGTTCCTGATAAATCTGTTAGAAACCTGTCTAATGTAAACCCCATCTGACTGGCTTCAAATGACAGAATTTGTGATGAGGTATTGCACCTTTATACACTGATTACAAGTTTAAATATCTTGTAATAAGAGAACATGGCATTGGGCAGGGTATATTGGTGTGCAAGAAATTCAACAAAAACTTTTAAGAATAAAACTGGAAGTTTCTTCATGTTATGTGCTTCGTGTCCATGATCACCTGGGTGCAGTTGAGACACAATATAGCCAAAAGTTTTCGGACACCTCATTCTACCACTCATTTTTAATTGTGCCATTCCAGATGTTGATCCCTTTTTGCTGTTATCACAGTGTTATCACTACCGTAAGAAGGCTTTTCTGCTCGATGTCAGACCTTGGCTGTGGGGAATTGCCCATTCAGCAATAAGAGCATTAGTGAGATCAAGCCCTGATGTCAAGTGAGGACACTTGGGACACAATAGACATATATTGGGGTTGAGGTGAGGACATGAAGACCACTCAAGTTCTTCCATGGAGCTCATTTTGTTCATAGTCTGAAATATGTTTAAATCCCTTAACTCCAGTAAAATCTTAATGTTACAGCAAGCAAAGACATCCTAGACATTTGTGTACTTTGTGCCAACAGTTTGGGGAATTCCAACATGTATGTGTTTGCTGGTCATGTGTCCAAACCTTTAGCAATATAATCTATATTTTCCCTCTCTATTTTCATGTCAAACCATGCTTTCTTTCCAGTCCATACAAAATTCACATTTTTTTGTAATTCTACTTCAGATTTGGTCTTTTAAAGCGGTTGCACTGTCAAATCACAAATCGGCCTTTTTATTGTATATATCTGAGTCAAAATAGCTTCCACTTCTACCTTCTGGGAAAGTCTTTTTTATGTGATAGGAAATCTGTGTTATGTAAAGCAGATGAAATTTTCTTGTTCAGTTTGGCTCACTCAAAACTTTACACACACTAAAATTCTTTACTAAGGCCAAATGTAAAAATAAATCTATATTGATACTTGATAAATATTTGATTGATATAGAAAGCAATATGTTAATTACTACATTAGTCTATAGGTCTATTTGAATTTCACTTGCTGAGGCATTATTTTAATAATAGTAGCTTTGAATTGTTTTATTAAAATGCATTTTAAAATATGACTAGTGTAAGCATACAGTACCTCTATTTCTGTGTGCCATGTCAGTCCTGTATAATTAAGACCTATATGTTATTTAATGACACCAGCAACACCATCAAACAGATGGAAATATTTTCTTGATAAAATGTTGGCAAAGCCTGTTCATTATTCTTGGCATATCTATGAAACAACCCACATACCACAGAAAATAGCTAAGCCCCTCTTCTTCAACTAATCAAACTAGGAATCAAAATGTCTTTTATGCAAATGAGTGGCTCCTCCCTAACCTCTATCTCTACCTGTTGCAGATAGGTATTTCACTGTGTCTGTCACTATCATTATCAATGACACTATCATGTCATTGTATCTTTCATCGTGTACACATGTGCATGGGGGTGTGTGTGGTTAATATAAAGAGATGTCACGCAAGTGCTCGGAGCCCTCAAACTACATTGGTGGTACAGTTCCTACAGTTGTGAGCCTTTTTTTTTCTGAAAAACTGGCCTTTGGACGGATAACACTTTCTACCTCTCTGTCTGTCTTTTCATTATAGCAGAGTGCTGGTGACCCCACAGGTAACTCAAGTAGAACTGAAAACTGATAAAAATATATATGCATGGAAATAGCTTGCATTAAATATTTTACTTTTTAATATCTCTTATTTTTGAGTATTTAAGATCTTTGACATAGGTCAGAATATATATTTGTATATATGTATTTCTATATTTGATAACATTTAAATGACAAGTTTATGATAAATGTACACGTTAAAATATTGTATTTGATGTCTGTTAGGATTATCAGTTGACGATGATTATAGTTCTTGAGTGCTTCTGAGTGCTTTTTGCTGTGTGTTGAGAGTCAGGATGGATTGCATCTATGGTGTGAATTTGGAGGAGTTGTGCCCAGTGTGTGGCGACAATGTGTCTGGCTATCACTATGGTTTGCTAACATGCGAAAGCTGCAAGGTACAAATTAACACCTCTTTAAAAAGAAAGGCTTCATCAGGAACTCAAAATTGAATAAAAATGTGTTCATTTGAATTTGAACCTAATCAGATTATTAAGAAGCAGGATTTAAAGTGTGTATCTGTGTCTAGCTTTTATTTAAGAACTTGAGATGACATAGATTTGTTTTTAAAGGGTTTCTTTAAGAGGACAGTCCAGAACAATAAGCGCTACACCTGTGCAGAGAACCAGGAGTGTAAAATTGATAAGACACAAAGAAAGCGCTGTCCTTTCTGCCGCTTCCAGAAGTGTCTCACTGTGGGTATGCGACTTGAAGGTAAACACCAAGATGAACACATTGTTTTCCTGTCAAAGGAGTTAACAGTTCTCTGCTAAATATTGACATAACTACATAACTACACTCCCTGATCATTTGTACATTTCTAAAAGTTTCTGGGCATTTTCAGAAGCTTTTGTTCTTGTTTATTTTCAGCAGTACGAGCAGATCGAATGCGAGGTGGCCGAAATAAATTTGGGCCAATGTACAAGCGAGACCGGGCCTTAAAGCAGCAGAAAAAAGCATTGAACCGGGAGAGCGGGCTAAAGATGGAGTCCATGCCACCTGTCCTTTCACCCACACAGACAGACTATACCCTTAGTAGCACATTACCCAATCTGTCAGACATTTCCAGCAGTAAAAACATCCTCATAAACATTTCATCTTCCACTACATCTTCAGAGTATGAGCAGGGTCTGTACCCCACACCTGGCTGTTTGAGTGTGGGTTCCCACAGCCCACTGCCTTCTCAGTATTCTTACCAATCGTTGCCTTGTCGCAGCATCAAATCTGAGTTTCCTGACCACTACACCAGTAGCAGCTCACCTGGCTCCACTGGGGGATACACTTACACTGATCAGACTCAGACTTTGAGCTCACTTACACCTCACACTGGTCTAGACTTGCCAGCATTGGTTTTGGAGTTTGTGCGCTGTGAACAGGATGAGCTGTTGGTACGGAGTAAGATCAGCACTCACCTGGCACTTCTGCAACAGAATCAGAGCTCCACTGAATCAATCTCATCCTTTACCCTAATGTGCCACATCGCAGACCAAACACTGTTCTTCATTGTGGAGTGGGCAAGAAGCTGCAACTTCTTCAAAGAACTTAAGGTAAGGGAAAAACATAGTAGTATAATGGAAATAATGTATAGAGAGTGAGCCCAACGCAGTAAGCATAGTTATCCTCTCAACACAATATCAGCCCTAGCTTTTAATCAACATAACAACAACGCTGACTCACAAGACACACAGTGGTAGACAACTAACTACAGATCTAAATCTGTTAATAACACTGCTACCCTTCGTTCCAAACAAGATGATTAACCCCATTAACTGGAAACCTAATTACACAGTTACTGTGAAGCAGAATGATAAGCATTTCAACTGATATACTGATATGACACTAACATTAAACAGGGCACTAACATTAACATCAACAGTTTTGAGGCTTCACTCAGCAATTTCATCTTGTATGTTTGTGTCTGTCTGAGTCAGTTTGCATATATGTGCATGGGTCCTCCATTATGGTAACTACAAATGTAGGGTTACTGTGCTATTAAACTATTTCCTAATCAAGTATTTCTTTCTGCTGAGGTTTCTTATATATCAATGGTGCTTATTTAAACAGTATAAAAAATACACATGTATAAGTCACAAACAGAGCTCTACACACACACACACACACACACACACACACACACACACACACACACACACACACACACACACACACACACACACACACACACACACACACACACATCTGCTGCCTGCTATAGACTGTCCTGTCATCCCTGAGTCATCACTAGCAAAAATATATGCCCAGCTGCTTTCTAATCTATCTGCATTTAGTCCAGATGCAGTTGAGCTCAGCTTAGTAATAATGGCTGTGGGAGCGGATTTGGGATCAGCAAATGAGTGCACGAAAACTGTTTTCATTACTCTCACTGTGCTGATGGACTGTTTCCACCTTATATTGTCACACCTGCCCAGGTGAGCTAAACACACATATTAAATTTCCCCACAGATAAACAACTTCTGGATATGAGCAATTACATTTAGTATATGTAATCAAGAGTATATGGGGTTACAGTCTTTGAGTATCCTTATATTCTTAGGATCATATTTAGGGTTGACTGAAGCTATGTCAGTATTTGTGTTGAAAATTGCTTGCATTCAGGCTAGGCACTTTCTTATGTTATGGCCATTTCATTTCACTAAAAAAAATCCAGAGAAAATAAATGTAAGACAAATCTTAGTTTTCTTATTGTCAATCGTAAGAATAGGTAGCACAAAAGTAATTAAAAAATATTTATAAAAATAAATGTAAACAGAAAAAATTAAATAGGGATATTCTGGATCAGTGCACATTTGGTTTATTTTTATATTAAATAAAATAGCCTGTGATGCCACTCCTCCAGAGCAAGGTTGACATCAAGGGGTAACTGGTTACTGATATTGTAATTTCTTCACAGAGTAGAAGGCCATCAGATGGAGCTTGGCTTTCTTTACTGTTTTCTTTACAGCCCTCACCCCTTTTTTGAATTCATCCTCCTATAAATTACTTCAAAGTCACGATTGGCCACAGATGGTTTCCTTGGATCTCTGGAACAGGAGTGCAGACTGACCCTAAGGCTCTTCACCTTTTTATCAAGGCATTGAGATGAATGTGAATCATGGAACTGTGGGTTAACTGATCATCGCAACTAGCCAGTGCAGTGAGCAAAAAATCGTTCAGCCCTTGGTTGTAAAAAATTCCTTCACTGCCTGTTGCTTCTATATAAAATCAGTGAGCATTCTCTGGGTACCTTGCCCACCCTTTGGTTCTACTGTAGGTGGCAGTTGCCTAGTCTTTAGCCTTATCCAATAGCTGGCCAAAGAACTGAGTAACCGTGGTACTATCAGAAACCCTCCCTTGACATGCAAAGTAAAGCAAGCACTGCAATATGAATCCCCAACAGCTGGGTATCCAGCTAGCAAGACTTCTCTGGATGAGCAATGTATTATGAAATTAGAGATGTCATAGGTTGTATGGCCAGCATGCATTGTATACTTTGCAAAGAATGAGTGGTTTGGATGTGCTTATACAGTGAGTGTGACAGGATGTGATTGAGTCCAGTAAGATTAGTGAGATTAGTAATTGGGAATGTAAGAGAGTTTGGGTGTTGTAGTCATCAGCAGCCAATTCTGGCCATGCTTAGATTTCCAGCAGTGTCGTAAAAGCAAGAGCAGAAAGAGGATACATCACCAACTACTGTACCTCCACAGGGCAGGGGTGAAAGTATCACAATCCACTTTTTAATGACATAAAGTTCAGAAATATAGAAGCCATACCACAAGATGCAAACCACTGATCAGTAATAGGAATCAGAAAGCCAGACTGGAATTCACATAAAAGTTCTGGAACCAAGATTAATCCTACCAAAGTGATGGAAATGCCAAAGTGCTGATGATCAAAAACATATTCAAGCACAGCGCTAAAAAAAATTGGGAGATGAATTTAATTCCTAAATTTAATTCAGTATATTCTGTATATCCTGGGCTGAAATTTAATTCAGTATATCAGAATCAGAATCAGAATCAGATTTATTGGCCAAGTGTGTTGACACAAGGAATTTGTTTCCAGCAGTTTGTGACTCTCAAAGTTACAGACATAAATAACACAATACTATACAAGAAAACAATGCAGATGATGAGATACAATATAGACAGAATGAGTATAAAATGAGGATATAGAATGAATAAAATATATAAAATATGAATATGGAATATGAATGATCAATAATGTACATAAAGTGTAGGAGTGCAAATAACAATATTGTGCAATATTATGCTTCTTGGCCAATATACAGCAGCAGTAGTGTGTAATATACAGATGATTTGATGACTGACAGTCCTGATAATGCAGTACTTATGATAAGAAACAGGGAATATAATTATGGTGAGTTGTTGATCAGGGTGATTGCCTGGGGAAAGAAACTGTTCCTGTGTCTGGCAGTTTTAGTAAGTAGAGATCTGTAGCGCTTGCCAGAAGGGAGGAGCTGAAAGATGGTGTGTCCAGGGTGTGAAGGGTCAGTAGTGATTTTCCCTGCCCGGTTTCTGGTTCTTGTGTCATACACGTCCTGGAGAGTGGGCAGGGGGGCGCCAATTATTTTTTGTGCTGTTCGAACTGTGCGTTGCAGTCTGTGTCTGTCCTGTTTTGTTGCTGCACCAAACCAGATGGTGATGGATGTGCACAGGATAGATTCTATGACTGCAGTGTAGAACAGCATCAACAGCTCCTGTGGCAGACCGTACTTCCTTAATTGACGTAGAAAGTACATCCTCTGCCGGGCCTTTTTGATGATAGAGTTTATCTTGCACTCCCATTTCAGGTCTTGGGAAATGGTAGTACCCAGAAACTTGAAGGCCTCCACAGATGACACCGGGCTGTTTGATATTGTGAGGGGGAGTAGTGTTGAGGGGTCTTTCCTAAAGTCCACTATCATCTCCACAGTTTTGAGGGTGTTTAGCTCCAGACTGTTCTGACTGCACCATAGCACCAGCCGCTTTACCTCCTCTCGGTATGCAGATTCATCGCCATCTTGGATGAGACCGATGAGCGTAGTATCATCTGCAAACTTCAGGAGTTTGACAGTTGGGTTACTTGAAGTGCAGTCATTAGTGTAGAGGGAGAATAGCAGTGGGGAGAGGACACATCCCTGTGGAGCGCCAGTGCTGATTGTCCTAATGCTGGAGGTGGCACCACCCAGTTTCACCTGTTGTTTCCTGTCTGTCAGGAAGCTGGTGATTCACTGTCAGATGGAAAGGGGTGTAGTGAGCCTTAGGTGTTTGGAGTGAATAATTTCCGGAATTATAGTATTAAAGGCCAAACTAAAGTCAACAAACAGAATCCCGGCGTATGTTCCTGGGCAGTCCAGGTGTTGCAGAATGTAGTGCAGTCTGATGTTGACTGCGTCGTCCACTGACCTGTTTGCATGGTAGGCAAACTGTAGCATCCGTTCTGTGACAGACTTTAGGTGGGTCAATACCAGCTGTTCAAAGGTCTTCATGACAACAGATGTCAGAGCAACAGGCCTGTAGTCATTTAGTCCAGTGATGGAGGGTTTCTTGGGGACCGGGATGATTGTGAAGAGTTTAAAGCAGGAGGGGACTTCACACAGCTCCAGAGATCTGTTGAAGATATTGGTGAAAATAGGAGCCAGTTGATCAGCACATGCTTTGAGACAGGAGGGGGAGACCCCTTTCTGGGCCGGGGGCTTTCCTTGTCTTCTGTCTCTGAAAGAGCCGACTCACATCCTCTTCACAAATCGTGAGTGCAAATTGAGTACTGGGAGGAGTTGTTAATGGGGTTCCCAGAGGTGTGATGTCAGCTATTCTCAAACCTGCAGTAGAAGGTGTTGAGGTCGTCAGCCATGTGGTTGTTTGCTTCAGAGGGAGATGGGGGGTGACTCTTGTAGTTTGTGATGTCTTGCAGGCCTTTCCACACTGATGCGGGGTTGTTATCTGAAAACCTGCTTTTCAGCTTTTCAGAGTAGCTTCTTTTGTCTATTCTGATCTCCTTTGTCAGTAGGTTCCTGGCCTGCTTATACAGAGTTTTGTCTAGAGATTTATTTGCATTTTATCTTCCTTGGCTTGTCAAAGTTTTTTGAGTTTGGCTGTAAACCATGGCTTGTCATGGTCATGCACTTGCAGAAGGTTTTGGTTGGCACACACACATCTTCACAAAAACAGATGTACGATGTTACAGTGTCAGTCATTTCATCCAGGCTGTCAGTTCCAGCCTCAAAGATACTCCAATCAGTGCAGTCAAAACAGTATTTTAGTTCCTGCTTTGCCTCACTAGTCCATCTATTCACTGTATTTACTACAGGCTTAGTAGATTTTAGTTTCTGTATGTTGGAATTAGATGGACCAAACAGTGATCAGAGTTCCCCAAGGCTGTCCTGGGTACATAGCGATATGCATCCTTAAGAACTGTGTAGCAATGATCCAGTGTATTTTTCTCCCTTGTGGGACAATTTATATGCTGTCTGTATTTTGGAAGTTCAAGTCCTGTATATCCTAAAAGCTAAACAGAATGTAAGGGTTGCAGGAAAATTAACAGTGGCTCAGGAAAGTCACCCACAGCTCTATAATAGATGCGTTGAACAGGAACTGTTATTAGTAAGCAAAGTCCAACTTTGAGTTCACACAGCATGCTTAGGTGTTCTACTGAGAGGTCATGCACACAAACAGCAGATTTAACATCTAACTTTGAGCATGGAGTGAGATGTTTTGTGTTTCTCTGGTGATGGCCTTAGTCAAAGAAAAAGAAAAATAGTCTAGTTGTGGCTCTAGTCTCCAAAAATGTCCAGTCTCCAATCACTTTTGGAGATTGCTCTGTCCCAGAAAGTAGAGGTTGGCAAATGTTTCTTACTGCATTTGAGACATTCCACACGTTGGTTTATTCAGATAGCATTGTGACAGTCAGCATTACTAACCTATATGGTACAAAATCAAGCTGCTCAGACAATCTCATGCATGAATTCAAATACTGAGTGTGGTGTTAACCCAGATCTGAAAAGATCTGGCAAGCAGCAGCTAGAACCAATGACAAGTCAAAATATTGCTGAATATTGATTTCCCTGACAGAGTTAAATGAGTGAAAGATTAAGAGAGACAGAGACAGATAGAGATATAAAGAGAAACACAGGGCTTGTTTTACTGTAGCATATAACAGTTAAGCTTCCCAACCTCATCTTGGATACCAGTATACATTATATCTGGCCCAGGTATTCTTTGACTATTTTCCTTGGTACTGACTAATTTTGTTAAAAGTGTATCTCTCATTTGCCCTCTCTCAGGTGGGGGATCAGATGAAGTTATTGCATAACTGTTGGAGTGAGCTACTGGTGCTTGATTATATCTCAAGGCAGGTCCATCATGATGAACAAGACACTATTTTGCTCATTACTGGACAGAAGGTACAGTTAAACACACATACATCCCCTAACATAGACAAAAATATCAATTATTTATTGCAAATAACATAATAAATGACATGCGTCACCCTGTTACAACAGTATAAAACATATTTATGTAGTTAACTAGTAATTACAATATATACATTTTGTGAGAGAGTAAATGTTCATTTTGAAAGATTCTGTAAAGAAATATTATTAAAAGCTCATTTCCATGCTGTTAAACTGAATATCATTAGTCAAATTTCACAATCTCTGTTGGTACAAACAGCTTTATTTATAAAGCTTTCTAACAGTTCCAAATCAGAAGGCAAACTCAAAATACAAAAATAAATATTAAAATATATTTAAAAAACAAAACAAATAAATAACAAAGAATCATGTTCAATAAACATAATATCAGAATCACATTTCCAAAGTCTTGAGAATGACTGATATGTGGTTCATGATTGATTCCATGATTGAGTGCATGATTAGTATGATGGTGACTGTGAACATGTGTTCAGTGTTATTGCTCATTGTGGTCATGTTTGTAGGCCACATTGTACTATGAGAGATGCACAGTGAAGCAAATTCTGTTACTGATGTGACAGGAAGCTCCACTCCTATGTCTTTGAGTGGGGATTTTTCAAGGTCTGCCCCAGGTGTTGGTTCTTGGTGATTTGGGTGACAGTGAGGAAAATACTGACATAGCACTGAGGTACTGGAGTTTTCCCTCCATTCAAAAAGAGTTGAGGTTTTAATGGACTGCACATGTAGATTCTCCCTCAGTATTGAGAGTTTTGAGGAGAGGAGGGGATGATGCCTTTGGCGGTTTGAACGGTTGAAAGGTCTGTGTGACTGGTGTAATGAAAGCTGTGAGGCATCAGTGAAGTTTGTAGATTACTGCACTAATTTTTTGGAGAATCTTGAATGACCTGTTGTAGCAATGTGACAGCTTGGGTGATCTGGGTGAGTTTAGTTGACATCCATAACCGATTGACCACATTCGGAATGGTGGTTCTCATCCACCACCGATCAGTGGATTCTTTGTTACTTGGGCATAGTGCTTGAGGGGCTGGTGTGTCGCTTCCCACACTTGCTCACTATATCTAAACAGTTGCCAGGTGCTAAAATTGGTGTGGAAATCCATGTAAACAGAGGATGCTGATAGCCAAAGACACATTGGACTGGGATATTTTGAACATACTCTATCCAATCTACAGGTTTAAGATCTTCCGTCAGGTTAATAGAGACCCCCGATTATTCCACAAATCAATCCACATGTTAAATTTGAGTGCTAATAAATAGCACCATTCTCCCAGTGGATATTCATGACTAGGTTCTCCCTTTGGCCAGTGTTGAAGTTATGCTCTGCTAGGAATGCTTCTTGGAAAAGAAGGCCTCAGGTTAGAGTTTGGTCTTCTAGACCAGCTGCTAATAAGCGAAAGTTGAGTGCAAACTATTTTGGTTACTCAGCAACCCCATCTTGAATCAAAATTATTCACATAACAGAGTAGTAAGGGAACAGCAAGACCAAAAGTACCATTTAGTAGCCATTTTGTGCTTTCTGTTCTGTGAAAGTCTTTTGTTGTTTACCAAACATTTACACAGACATTTACTCAAAGATTGATGAATGAGGCCCAATGTTTTTACATGATAACTTGTATGTATATAGTATCTTATTATATAGAATTTAGACCCTAGATTTTCACAGGCTATGAAGTAATTGGACAATTGTCTGAAAAGCAAATTAATGGACATTTGTGGCCTGTGTCCCTGTTATCTCATGACAAAATAAGTAGATAAAAATCTGGACTTGATTCGATGTATTGAATTTGTATATGCTAACTGTCCAAAAGTGGTCCAAAGAGGTGTTGATAGAGGTAAAGAAAAAGACAAAACAGACCAAAGATTTCAAAGAGAGAGCAGTTTAGGAGTGGCCAAATCAACAATTTTGTACATTCTGCACATGCGAGCTCAGCACAGCAAATGTCCCAAAAACAACTAAAGTGGAGCAGTAAAACTCTGCAAAGCATCTTAAAGGAGGAAATCCAGAGAAGGAAAAGGCTAGAAATCCTAAAAACTTCTTGGATTAATTATTCACTTCAATCACATCAAAATATGAAGTTATGCATCCTAAGGATTAGAATGGTACCAAACACTGGGAGTGACCCCAATGTATATTTTTTTAGGTGGATCTGACTTCTTTGCTGACGCAGGCAGGGGTGACCCTGGGTGAACTGGTGCGAGGGGCACAACAACTGGCCCAGCGTCTTCAGGATTTACAGTTAGACTGCAGAGAGATCGTCTGTTTTAAGTACCTCATGCTGTTCAATCCTGGTGAGACCACAATCACACAAAAGCAGAAAAAATGAACAGATAATACGGTATACCTAAAGCTCTAAGTTTTTTGGCTTTCAGGGTTACTATAAGATGCATTTTTAATACAGCTCTATTTCAAATGTAACAGTTAATGGTAGCTTGATTATTTCATACTATTGTATAATTGAATTGAGTATTAATAAACTGTCTTGGCAGGGGTAGAGGATTTTAGCTTTAGCAGAGATGTCCAGGCAGTACAGTAATACCCATGTTACAGTGCCATCTAGCCTATGAACACTGCGACTGTATGATGGAGACAGCTGTATTACAGATAGTGAATAAAATTGTGTTAGAATTATGATTATATTATGGATTTATGCTTCAGTTAAATTATTTGTATGAATGATTGGAGATTTAACTGAAAACCTTCTAATGTAGAACATCCTTTATTTAAAGTTACTAGGAAAGCTTCATTAAAGATTAAAAACAAACAAACAAACAAACAAACAAACAAACAAATAATAATAATAATAATAATAATAATAATAATAATAATAACTTATTTAGTGTCTGCAAGACCATGTCGGGGTGTTTGGCTCTTTATTCTCTTTAATTCAACTAAACAAAGCCTGATTTTTGCATTGAGGTCTTATGGATCTTAGCTATACCACATTATCAGCATAATGTTTGTGTGTGTGTGTGTGTGTGTGTGTGTGTGTGTGTGTGTGTGTGTGTGTGTGTGTGTGTGTGTGTGTGTGTGTGTGTGTGTGTGTGTGTGTGTGTGTGTGTGTGTGTGTGTGTGTGCGCGCGTGTGCGTGTGTGCGTGTATGTGTCTTTGTGTGTGTCTGTGTGTTTGTTTTTTCACAGTTTGTCCCTCTGTCTCTCAGCTATTTATTGTGACTCTAACTGTCTGCTCTTTCATCTATGATCTTTTATTCATTGCCAGATGTGAAGCTTTTGGAAAACCAGGAATATGTGAAAAATGTGTATCACCAGGTGAGTGGGGCATTGCTGGAATACACATTGTGTGTATATCCACAGCACATGGACAGATTCAGTCAGCTGCTAGTGCATCTACGAGAGCTACGAGTTCTAAGCACTCAGGCTGAGGATTACCTGAGTTATAAACACCTCAATGGAGAGGTACCATGCAACAAACTGCTCATAGAGATGCTGCACGCCAAGAGAGCCTGTGTTTGACATATAGACACAAAATTCTACACTTGTACAAACACGAATATATACTTGTATGGTTATGCACAGAAAAGGGAAAATAAGTATGTGTGGGGGAGTAAACAGTTAAGCAGCTCTTAAACAGAATAAGTATTGCACAAGCTCCTCTCTGTTAACTTTAAGCTTATATTACAGTATATATCTAAACCATGGCAACAGGCCCTGCCTATAGAGCAGACATTCATAGATAAACTTATGGACTATTCTATGTGAACTTGTTGCAACATAGACAGTGATTCTTTCTAACTCTTTCTGATCTCTGGTTGAAGATTGTGTGGTTGTCAAATAAAAGTTTTATACCTGCTTGTCCATCGGTTCTCATCAAAGCCCGGGATTGAATAATGAATGTTAGAAATGCGTGTTAGAGAAGTTTTATGTTGTATGTTTTAAGTGTATGTTATTCAAAGACTTTATAAACTTAGATAACAATTTTATTTAGTATTTAGGAGACAAGATTTTGTTCTTTGTTCTCAATAAAAAGGAAAGATAAATGACAGTAAATGTGATTATAATTTTAAAAGGCATGAAATGCAAGATCAGTAGTCAAAACTAGATTTTCCTACTGTACATGGACATTCCTGAAGCTCTAAAATAGTAGTTTGTTCATTATGTCTCATGGGCTGTAGGTATTGTTAGTGTATATGTGATTATATCTAAATACTTGTGACATCTTTCCTGTAATTTGATAATAATTGATAGCTTTAATCAAACTCATTACAATGGAAGCCTAAGGGCAGTTGTTCAACTCTCTCAATAAATCTTTAAGTGCACCATATTTTTGATGAATGCATTCATGAATTCTTTAAAGGTATTTGTAATATTCATTCATTCATTTTCTACCGCTTATCTGAACTTCTCGGGTCACAGGGAGCCTGTGCCTATCTCAGGCATCATCGGGCATCAAGGTAGGATACACCCTGGACGGAGTGCCATCCAATCGCACACACACACACACACTCTCATTCACTCACACACTCCGGACAATTTTTCCAGAGATACCAATCAACCTACCATGCATGTCTTTGAACCGGGGGAGGAAAGCGGAGTACCCGGAGGAAACCCCCGAGGCACGGGGAAAACATGCAAACTCCACACACACACAAGGCGGAGGCGGGAATCGAACCCCCAACCCTGGAGGTGTGAGGCGAACGTGCTAACCACTAGGCCACCATGCCTCCTATTTGTAATATTATTCAACTATATGTATAACTCAGAGTGGAGACTTTTTGTTTATATATTAACACTGGCATGTTGGAGACATTTCACATCAAGCAACAAAAATATTTTTTGTCAGTTTTTTATTCACTCTTTTTCGGTAACTCTGAAAATGGTCATGGCTGTCATGGACCCAGAACTCTGGGGTAGGAACACACCGTGGATGAGACAACATGAACACACAATTCACAGCAAGGCGTGATATAAGAAGCCAATTCACTTACCAACAAGTGAACAAGAGGAAGCAAAACAAAAAGTTCACACAGACAGCTGTAACACAGTTACAGTACACAATACACAGTTGTATAAACCAAATAAATAAACATAAATGCACATTTCTTAGCATATTATAAGTGTATTATTCAATTTGATTGAAATGACACAGCTTTAAAAATGAGTAATCATCATCTGGGATTAGGATTAGTGCAGAATATGTATCAATGTCATTGTCAATAGAAGATTACGTATGTGTGTATTTAGTATTCTCACTGTAACTATGGTTATGTGAGAGGTGCAGCGGCCAGTTTACCCACACACATCAGTGTCTAATGTTACAATGGGATTATCTGCTTATAGAGTTGTTAAGACAAGGGCTGGTATATATGTTAGAGATATTTTAGTGGGTCCATTTCAATGGGGTGGGTACCTATGTTGGCTCTCCCATTGTACCAGTATTGAGCCAACATCAGTTTGATATCTGGAAAATAATGCATTATTTTATTATATATAATAACTTTGATTATTAAATGACATTTCCATGATAAGTGTGCACATACTGAGGACCCTGAATTAGCCTCTAACCAGGACTTATGTACAGTCTGTGTTGCTGATGATAAAACAAAACAAAACAAACAAAAATCTAGGAAACTTTGTATTTAACTTTAGACAGAAAAAAGCAGAAATCCCAACCAGGAAACCCAGTAGCTACGAGCTACTCCACTATAATGGACAAGTCCTTGCCTTATGATTAATATTGTTGATGGGACTTTTATTTTGACAGGAGTGAAGTCTGTATTGTGTCTAAATGTTGGAAAATCACATTGCTAAGAAATCCAGGAAATTTTGACGCGACTGTTTATCCTGTTATCGATGACTTGGTTGTGAGTTTTATATAAGACAGTGGTTTAAAATGTGAATGGATAATAGAGTAAGGAATCTTTGTTTTGTATGAAAAGCTGTGACGACTGTCTACGGACTTAGTGAAGGTGTGTGTGTGTGTGTGTGTGTGTGTGTGTGTGTGTGTGTGTGTGTGTGTGTGTGTGTGTGTGTGTTTACAGTTTCAGATCTGTATAATGGCTTCATATGGCTGTAAACTGGGATGTTGCTGATTGAACATTTGTGTTCTGTAGCATAGGAGTTTACAAATAAGTCAAACCAATATGTACACATTTTAAGTTTACACTTTATTAAATAAGTCATTATTATGATTATTATGTGTTTTAGGTATGTTAACATATTGCATTTCAGTGTGAATTCATTGTCTTTATTGCCAGCATTATGAGAATATATGTATATGGGAATTGTGTGCGCATTTGACCTTCACACACTCATATGTGTTTTTCCCCCAAACTGTAGGCACGACGTTGGAAGCACACACTTATGTCTCTATTTTTGTATGCTTTGTATCCAATACAAGGTGTTTCATCAGTACCAAAGCTTTTCCTCATCTTATGGACATTACTACTACAGCTCCCCAATATCGATATATAAATATATAGAGTGATAAAGGAATCCCAACTGTCAGTCAAGGTTTTTTGATTTTGTTATACTCATTTTATGTGTGATTATTTTTAATGTTGACTATTACCTATGAAAACAGAATATAATAAAATAAGAAATAAAAATAAGTAATATAAACTAAATCCCTGTCACCAATTGAAAAAGTGTTATAATCTGAACAATGGTCACTTACAATTTGGAGAGAGTTACCTGCTTCATTAAAACACATTTAAGTAAAAATGTATATAATTCTGTAGTTTCAGAATCTGGCCTGTTTCTATAAAAGCAGTGTGTGATGCTCCGCTGGATTCTCGGTACTCGCGGCTCACATGGCTCGGCTGAGGTAAATAAAAAAAAAAAAAAGAAAAAAATTGTGAAAATTAATTGTTAGTGGGACACAAGACACTAAATAATAAGGACATTACAGTGCATTAATGTGACAGTGCACTACACAGGATAAAAGGGGTCGAACATGGGCCATTGACATGATAACAACTGAACGTTCAATTTTTCTCATCCACATTCACGAGTGTTCTTTTAATTTTCATTTATTAATTTGAAAACATTTGAAACTGACTCAGAGTAGCACTTATTTATGTGTTGTTAGGAAAAGGTGGAACTTATATTGTGTTGTCCTTAAATGTATGCTGTTTATGGAAATATGTCCAAATTTAATTGAATTTAAATCCAGTGATTTTTGTATAAAACATTTGAATGTTTATTGCACTTGACGGAGCTTAAGAGCATGAAGTCCCATATAATTCATTGGCTTTAAGTACAGTTCGGGAGAAGATGCACTGTAACATGCAAAAGTAAATAGTCTGATGTGGAGGTGGTGATGTGATGACTGATTGAAGCTGGATTTCTTTTTTGTGTTGTTTGAGATACAGAATCGCTATGCTGCCCTTTGTATTGGAGAGGAACAGCCCAAAAACTGTTACACTGAGCTGCAGGTGCTCAGAGGCCATTTTGACATTGTTAGATTTCTGGTGCAGATTGATGACTTCAGGTATGTAGTCCCTTTATAGGAGTGTGTGTATGGGTGGATGTGTTGGTGTGTGTTTTATGCATGTTAACAATTGGTGACTGAAATTGTATTTGCCTCTTCCTTTTTTTTTCTTCATATTTATCACACTTAAACGATTGAGATCATCAAACAAATTGGAATATTACACAAAGCTAACCCGAGTAAGTACGAGATGCAGTTTTTTAAATGATGATTCTATATATTAAGGGAAAAATGTGAAAAAGTCATTGGTAATCGTGAATGAATTGTGATTAACCACATTTTTTTGGGAAGCTGAGTTAAATTTCACTTGCAAACTTATTGTGCCTGATGAAGACCTGATGGTCGAAACGTTGCACCATTAAATGTATTGTAGCAGTTTATTAGTGTGCGGGCTTCTTCTGTTGTTTTTTCGTTGATTATTTGTTGCCCAGCACCTGTACCCTAACATTTCTTGGGGTTTTTGGATGTGCAGTCCTCCTCGCAAGCTTATGATCTTAAATTTCACTTGCCACATTAAATAAAACCTTGCATGCTGAAAGATCTCAAAAAGCAACACATCATGTCGCAATCCATTCAAGAACAGATGAGAAACAGAATGATTGACAGGTATCAGTCTGGAAAGGGTTACAAAGCCATTTCAAAGGCTTTGGGACTCCAACGAACGACAGTGAGAGCCATTGGAACTTTGCCTTGGAGTTCTCAATCATTTAAGTGTGACTAATATGTAATAAATAATAAATACAAAATCTGGAAATTAGTTTTTCATACATGTAGGCATTTGATGCTGTTTAAATAAGCACCATTGTTGTATAAGAAACCTTGGGAAGAAATAAATACTTGATGTGTAAGCTAAATATAATTAATTTTCAATTATCAAAACCCTTTATGATTCATCTTTGCTGCATTTTGATTCATGTTTACTGTTCAAGATGAACACAGATAGTAAGTTTTTTCATGCTTTGGTGATTTCTCTCTCTCTCTCTCTCTCTCTCTCTCTCTCTCTCTCTCACACACACACACACACACACACCCACACACTCTCTCTTTTGCTCTTTCTCTTTCTGGCTTGCATTCTCATCAGCCAGTCCTGAGATTGACAGCTACACTATATGGCCAAATGTTTGTGGACACTTGACCCCTCACACCCATATGCTGCCCTTTCCAACATTGTTACTTTACAAAGTCATATACGATGACTTTATATGCTACAGTGTTAGAGTTTGTCTAACTCTGAGAGGTTGTAATCGAGCAGTGCTAGAAGATCTGATGGAGCGAGGTGCAGTGTGAGGAGTAATATTTGAGGGAAAGATTTGAGGTAATAAATAGGGATCTGGTCCATTTTTGGCGCTGTAGGCAAGCACCTGTGTTTTAAATCTGATGTGCGCAGCCACCAGAAGCCAGTGGTGGGAGAGCAGCAGTGAGGTGGTGTGGATCCTGTTAAAAGTCACCCAGCTGCATTTTGGATTATTTGCAGAGGACAAATTGTGTTCAGAGGTCGGCCAGTTTTAAAATGATAAGAGAATGAACAAGCACCTGAGCGGCCTGTGTGGATAAAAATGGCTGAATCCTGCCGACGTTATAGAGAAGAATCATTCACATTAGCAATATGTGAGGAAAAGGACTGTTGATTGTCCTTGGCTACCCCATTCATTGTACAAAGTAAGGTTTATTACAATCCTGGTTTATTTTATAACAAATGGTGTAGAGGAACTTGATTGACCTGCACAGAGCCTTGACCTCAACACCACTGAACCACTGTTGGATGAAACCGAATGCTGACCAGTGCCTGACCTCACTAAGCTCTTGATGGCTGAATGAGCACAACTACTCGTGCTCCAAAATCCAGTGGAAAGCCTTCTTAGAAGAATGAAGGTTATTATAATGACAAAGTAGACAAAAGGGTCAGATGTCCACATACTTTTGGTCATATAGTGCATGTCATCTCTGAGGGCAAATGTACAGCCTGATTAGAGCTTGATCCTTAATTTGTGTGTATTTGTGTCTGCCTGAGCCTGCTGTTAGCCATTACCCTTCACTGTTCACTACAAAATCATTTTATGTGTATTGTTTCAGATTTGCATCAGCGGGGGATGACGGGATGGTGCTTGTATGGAATGTTGAGGTGGGACACTTACACTTTTCAGATGTAATGAGTCACTCTATCCTTCCTGTTATCTTAAAACATTATGCATTTTCTTTATAATAATAAAAGCTACATCCGATGATGAAGTGAAAAGGAAACAGAAAGTAGGAGGAAAAATATCTGGGTGTATCAATGTTTATATGTAAACATGCTGAATATATTCGGGAAATAGGTCTGTCTGTAAGTCTTTTACTAGGTAAAGTGCAGATCCTCACTAACAGATCTGTGCAGTCACAGTAGAGGTAAATGCTTTATTTTCAGCTTAAACAATGATAATTGTGAAACAGTTTAAGATAATTGCAAGGGAGATCATATAAAAATGACACATATAACAGCATAGCAGTTGTGGTAACTGCACATATACTGTAGATGCTGCTCAGAGATGATATGATGATATATTTTGATGAAAAGCAGATTTAAATGATTAATTATTGTAACTTCATCAAACATGGTTCTGTTTAAGAATCTGTGGCATATTCTTAAATACAAGAGACAAGTGAAACAATGGAAAAACCACTGTTAAAATGTTGTGTGTGTGTGTGTGTGTGTGTGTGTGTGTGTGTGTGTATGAGACAGACTGGAGAGCGGCTGCTAGAATTACGAGCTCATACTCAACAGATCACGGCTTTGACGGTGTACACATGTACCAGCACAGAAAAACCCCTCACAGCCCTTATAACAGCTTCATCAGACCGCATGATGTGTGTATCCTTATATACATACTGTTATACATACATACATGTACACACACACACACACACACTTTTTTCTCTGTATGATTCAACATCGGAGTGTAGTTTGTGCTCCTTAACACTGATGTAGCTATGGGATGCGGACACAGGACACCGAGTACGCACCGTGTCCAATCTACCATCTTCTGTTAAGGTACAGTGTTTACACAGGACCTAATTTATTTTCTTGTAAAAATATTTGATCCAAACTGTCTGATTAATTATTTTTGGTTTAAGGTGATGGTTGGGTGTCTGGAGAGGTGTAGGCTCTTTTAACTGTAGAAAACTGTGTGTGTTTTTTGGAACAGAGTCTTCTGGTGTTGGATCATCTGGACCTGTTCCTCTCTGGAGGTAATGAGCTGTGTGTATGGAATAAAGAATTTCAGCTACAGTGTAAGACGGACCATTACAGAGACTCAGGTACACATACACACACACACACACACACACACACATAAATACACACATACAGTGTTTCAGTTGTCTAATTTTACTATAGAAAATGAACAGTTCCTCTTTCTGATGGTCTGTTTATTTTTTTCTAAAGGCATCACTGCATTAATGGATTTGCCCAAATGCTGTGTTGCTGCTGCCATTGACAAAGAGATTGGTGAGCAACACTGAAATCTGACTTTACAGTTTTTCATAATCTGGTACAAAGTTTAAAGGTAAACTAGATTTGTAAAGTTCGTCGCGACAAACTGACTGATTCTTGACTGCTGATTCAGTTTATAAACATCATCTTTACAATTGTTTCAGTCATTTTTAAGCTGAATCAGTCTGAAGCCGAAATGTCGATCTTGGCTGTCCGTCATCTGACTGATCACCAAGACACAATCCGGACACTTATCAGAGTCAATGGTGAGCCTACAAACTACACACGACTACTACATACTAAATACAAACATTAACATAGTAATAACATGCCAGCATACAACCTGTTGACATGTTCGGCTTACATCCTTCTAGTATTTAATACCTCAGCATCACTGCTACTCTGGTACCACCTGTTGTGCAGTAAAGCTCAAAATATTGGTCTGTATGTCAGTCCTCTGGTGATCTTTTTTAATTAATGTTGAGTAGTATACAGTAGTATACAGTACATCAAGCAGAGAGCACTGTACACCAGGAGCACTGTATCACTGCCTGATCTTGCACTCTGTATGCGAAGAAAGAATTTCACTGTGCTGTAATGTATATGTGACAAAATAAAACCTTCTATACTGTGTGCCCAGTAGCACAAGAGATTAGGCACTGATGATCTCTAAACTGATAGTTCATCCCCAAGGTGCTCAGTGGGGTTAAGGTCTGCTCTGCAGGCAATTTAAGTTCTTCCATACCAAACTTGGTAAACCATTTCATTTATGCCATTTGGCAGACCCGCTTTTCCAGCGGTCCTTGGTCCTTGGATTTAATGTGATTTTCATGGACCTTATTTATGTGTAGGACCATGTAGGCATGGGTTTGGGACCCTTAGTTTCAGTTAAAGGATATCTTAATGCTGTGGCCTACGAAGATTTTGAGACAATTGTGTGTTTTCACCTTTTAAGGCGTTATTATCTCATACTTTTTCCAATAATAGAGTATGTAACAATTATAATATATTGCATTATTTTATTGTTGTTGTTTTTTCTTTTTCTTTTGCAATAATAATGAGGATCATTATTTCAGTTTAGAAATCAGTTGAGAACTTTATCCCTTTGTGATCTTTGTCCCATGAATCTTTTTTCTTACTTTGAGACAAAAGCATAGTATGAGTAAATAATACTTTACTGTACAATTACAAGCCATAACATGAAGTTGTCTTTACCCATTAAATTGATTAATGCATATGATCTCAGATTATACATAGCTTGTCTTTTTTGTTAGAAAACCACAATAAATTATGCAAATTGATAACTGTTGCCAACAAATTAAAACATTTTTGTAGACAGGAAATTTATCTTTGTCAAATCAGTTAAATATGCTTTTTTCCCCTTCTTGTTGTCTGGTAGATGATATGTTTGCTAGTGGCTCTCACATCGGAGAAGTCATCCTCTGGGATACCCTTGACTGGACAATCCAGGCATATGAGCGAATTTTATGGGAGGAACCAGATCATGAGGTTCAAACAGAAATCAAAATGGGGCAGCAGAAACAGAGCGAAGCTTCTATTCAGCACCTGCACTCAGATGGAGAGGTTGGGCTGTTGTACACTGATGACTGGATTATTAACTTTGGTAAGCATCTCTCTTTATCTTTCTACCTCTCTCTCTCTCTCTCTCTCTCTCTCTCTCTCTCTCTCTCTCTCTCTCTCTCAGCGAGTAGTTGCAGCAGTGGGCAGTGGGCTGTTTGTGTATAACACAAGGACGAAGACAGTGGTGGCATATAGGAAGTTTGCTCATGACTCTGATGTTCTATATACTACGCTGCTGCACAATGGGTACAAATTTATATATTTTTTTGTGTTTTATATAATATTTGTGTGTTTTTAGTTTCAAAAGTGGTAAAATAAAAATAAAAAACAACAACTTTTGTTTACCATTTTCTGTAATATATGTGTGACAGTCTGGGAAAACCTTTAACATAATAGAATTTTGACATATTCTGTTTTATGCAGTATTGAAAACACCTTTTTTCTGAACTAAAATGTATCTCTTGTCCACAGAAGTTATTTAGTAAAGTGAAAAGTGGATTTAAATGATTCCATTTTAGTTACCTTGAAAGGAACCCTGGTTGTGTATACATGCTTTTGTGTGTGTTCGTTTTAAGGCAGGTGATGTCGTGTTCTGAAGATGGCAGTGTCAGGATCTGGGAGTTGCTGGAGCTCCCCCTACCTGCAGAGCCTGCCTCCTCAGGTGAGTAAGACACACCCACCGACTCCTGACTTCTGACTCCTAATGACTATAATGCTGTATGTGATGCACACCAAAACTCAGTGTCTTTATATCACACAACAGTAAATAAAGGAAGAAAAGAGGCACAGAATAGACTAAAACATAAACATTTACTCATCATGTACGTAATGCTTTATAAAAATAATAAGAATAATATTTGATTGATACTTATTTAGTTTGTGATCATGCTCTGTAGTGCATAAGAAGATTTGTTTTACCCCAAACATCATATCATAATTAAATGAAGGTGAATTATGACATTAAGGGATTACTGACATTGGGTTCCAGACATTTTCTTGGACTGCATTGTCACAGTCCTCGGTTCAGGTTTCTTTCCAATGGCATAAGTGACTTGTCTGGGGGTATCAAATCTCTTCATGCATTAGGGGGAGCAAATCTGCTTGGGAAGGAATGTAAAATTCTATGCAACATGGAAAGAATCAGTGTGGAGAACAGGAAAAGCATATCATAGTGATGCCATTCATGGGCCTGTTGATTAATTATTATTTAGCTGTTATACACCATCTCTGTTGGTTAGAAAGGGTAAAGTAGAGAATTTAAGGGAGAATTTAAAGTTTATGATTGAGTTTAGGAAGCATATAACCAGTCCATTTAGAACCGGCAATAAAAAGAATCCAAAAAAACAAACAAACAAAAAAACATTGCATAGAGCCACAGAATATAAACACATCAGTCACAGTTTTTCTCTCTTTCTCTGTCTGTCTCAGGCTTTTTCGGCTTGTTTAGCACCATTGGAAGATCCGGTAAACAGGGTAGTGTGCCATCTAAGAAGCTTCTGGAAGTTTCTGGTCTGTGCTCACTGGAGTTGGTTGGTGATCTGATTGGTCACTCTGGAGCTGTGCAGGTATTCTATAAACATTAACAAGCACTGAACTCTCTCTGGGTTTGGTCTTATTTTACCCTTATTAATGTGTCCAAAGCAGACACATTTTACAAGACACAAATGCATTTGTTAAGAAGAACTCTAGTTCAGAACTCTGGCTAGTGACGAACAAGAGGTGTTTGTGTTTCTCTGTACGTTAAGATTTAAAAACTTGAAACCAGTTGTATTCTGCAAGTCTTAGTCACCCAAGGTCCAATGTTTTATTTGGTTTTTAGATTTATTTATTTATTCTTATTTATTTATTTCTCTGTGGTAACACAACCTGGGTCTATTAACAATAATTTTGCTCATTCTGTGTAAACTCTAGAAACCTTCCCCTGCCTTTTCTGATCTACTCCTGATCTAATCTGTCAACTCCATATTTAACAATTTATGACCTGCAAAATATCACATTATTAAAAATATAAAGTAAACATCACAACAATATCTCTGCATTAAAGTGCAGCAGATCTTTGATATTTTCATATGTATTACTCGTGTTACAGTTGACAAGGTCTGCCACAAGAATTAGACCACGTGAAAGAGCATCTTTTAATTAGCAAATGTGCAGCATGTAAAGTATATTATAGTTACTCTGCTTTAAATGATGACTGCATTTCAATGTTCCAGATGTTTCTGAGTTTTGGCAGGAGAGGAGTGGTCACTTGCTCAGCCGATCATCTGCTCATCGTGTGGAAAGACGGAGAAAGAGAGTCGCATCTGCGCAGTCTCGCTCTGTTCCTGAAGATGGAGGAGAAAGGCTGCCTCTGAACCTTCTCATTCTCCCTCTCACCTACAAAAATGACATGATCTCAGTAGGGCTCGGTGAGGAACGGGATGCCAGGGTTTCCAAAATGCAGCCTGCAAAGAACAATGAATCTTTTTTATTATTATTTTTTAGGTTTTTATTTATTTTTTTAAGCATGAATAAGCACGAGTGCTGAATAGAGCTCAAGTCTATAATCGGCATCTCACTCTGAATGTCTCTGCTAGTTAGTGGGAGTTGTTGTTGTTGTTGCCATTTTATTCCTGCTTTTTACTGACAAATATGACTGAACAAAAAAGTAAGACAACTGTTACTGCTACTGAGCATGCTTATATTTTAATTGAAAGAGAGTTTCATTTTTAAAATGCTAAGCTTGATTGTCCTTAAGCATTTTTGACAAATCAGTGTATGTATGATTTTGAATGTATTTAGTGAATGATTTGTTAGTGGGTATACAATGATTTAAAGTTTTATTAATCAACAATATAAATGGTTGTTAAGGAAAGACCATTTTGGGGAGGAGGTCATGGAGGGAAAAAGCTTATTGTTCCTGGGATCCTCCATAGCCCTGTATAGGATAGTCCCTATAATATTCTTAGTATTATGAAACTTTTATTAGATTTATTACAAAGATGGGTCACATGAGGGTTTTTGTGGCCTAATATTAGGTGAAAGATGGCAACCCCATGCCTTCAACTAGAGCTTTGTTCTTTGTAGATCACACTAACCGCTGTATGAGCACAGAACCTACAGAGCAAGTGACCTAGAACAAAAAGCTCTGACCGGACCCTAGTGTGAGTTTACTAGTGATTTAGCCAGTTACCATTAACTAGCGGCCTAAAAAACAAGCACGTTTTGAGGAGTAATGACTTCATCCCTGATCACTCAGTGTGCTGTTTTGTACAGAGCCACATTTGACTGGTATCCTTTCATGGAGCTTCAAGTCTGATTGCAGGTAGCTTTCTGAAAGACAGCTTTCACTGCAGTTTACAATTATGCACGACTGCCAACGTGACTTCTAACCAGAAATGCCATGTTTTACACAATAATCAATGTTTTTCTTTTTCATTTTTACATGTTGCATCATTGAACTGTTTCACAAAACAAGTGTTATAATGGTTTACTGTGTGAGTGACTTCTTACAAGTAGCTATAGAAAAAAAAAATTAAATAAACCATCCATTGTTCTTGCCAGTATTTTAAGTATTTGTGTTTTATAACATCCAAAATAGATGGATAGAACGTCACCATTTCTGCCTCCATTATTATCATGGTTGCTTTTAATTATGAATTTGACAATGTGTTGGATACATCCATGCAGATACATATGCTGTTTGTGTAATGTTTCTAAATATTCCATATAAACAGACAAAAAATAGATTAGGTTTATGATGAATGACTGCTCGGCATTTTGCCAATCAGTGTCCCAAGTTCAGTCACTTATGAGCATTTACAATTCTCTGAGATTGGAGGGCACGAGTATGAAGTTCACAGAACAAACAAAGACTACATCCATTAATAGGACGCTGGGGTGGTTCTTAGTTTGTCAGGGTTATTTTGGTTTAATTGGGCTTCTATTTTGTTTTTATTTTATTTTATTTATAAAAACCAACTACCTTTGTTAGAAAATATTGTGGTCAGGTCAATACCTGTGGGGTTTTTTTTCTGATAGGTGTAGGTTTCATATTTAATGGGTGAAAAAAACCAAGAAAAGAAATTTAAAAGAATTTCAGGTTTACTCCGTGACCATTTAAGATTTAAATCTGAATATACTTAATGATCTGGAGCACTGAACACAGTGGTATTGAGTTATAACCATATGAGCCGAGGTTGTAGTAATATGCTCTTTTTGCCATGACATGGCAACCACATGCACAGTGATGGGAAATGTAACTGAAACTGTTATGAAGCTATGAATACAGAATATGGTTGTTAAAAATTTTAAATATAAGAATGTAAAAACAAAACAAAACTGAAAAACACCAATCCACTAAGCTGTAATATTCATAACTAGTGCACAACTTCCAGCCATTAAAGATAAATACAGAAACATACCAACATTAGAAACCAGCTTGATGACCAACTTGTTCCAGTGACAGAGTATCTGCAAATCCTTACATTCAACACACGAGTAAGATAAGAGCTAGTCTATCTCTTTAAATAAATTGCATCACGGAGGAGCTTCAATGTACTAAGTTTTATACATATTTTATTTATTGGTCAGGAAAAATAAGCTGTATTTGTACATATTGCATTAAAAAATGTGTAACTTCTAGATCTTTGATTCTTTCTGCCCTTCAGATGATGCTGAATCCTGATATAAAATACTACATGGTTTCCCATCACTGTTCTTCCACATATAACCATTTCATATATATTTAGGCCTATTTTTGCTTCATTTTCTGATGTTAAGAGACACTTTAAAAGCTGAATTATAAAAGTATTATAGAATTACATAGAATATTTAATTTGATTTTACATTGGCCCAACAAAACTATACAAGCAGTGGATACAAACACTATAGAATTCTTTTAATGTACAATTTATTGTGTATTTATATCTTCCACGTTCACAGTAAAATGTGTAAACACTCATTTGCTCCGTTTTTTTGAGTCAATTTTTACTTTTGGAGCGGTCTCCTCAAAAAAAGTCATCATTTATACGTTAACCTCAGATTTCAAAGCCGGGGTCACTCAGTAGGATGTCTCCTGAGTCAGTCTTGACTTGACCAAGATCTGCATTTTGGAAGCGCTCCCTTGCATGCTCCCAGTTCTGCTGCCTTCTACTCCGGCCTGTTGGAACCTCATCCACTGAAAGCTTCGCTCCACAGCCCAGACCAGACTGAGGCGCTCGAACCTGCACATCCACCTACACAGATTATGAGGGAGGATTAGGTGATCAATGGGTGACGATGAGTCTGTGAATATTTCAACAGGACCTCTTTACCAGAGAAGGCATCCCGGTCATTGTCCACTATTTTTTTTGTGCATAGCCATTGAGGGTGAGCTGCTTTGTTAATTTGGGCTTTTGTTGTCCATTAAATGTTACTGAAATTAGACCATTTTATTCATGATGTGTTTATACATCTCCTATTCAGACATGGCTATTGTCTGAATATACACTCTTCAGTGCAGTCCAACCCTTCTCTGTCTGTGTGTGTGTGTATTTACAGGCTCTGTAATGCCTCCTCCATCTTTGCCTAGTCCTTTTCCGCTCTTCCATCCCATTCGCTCCAACATCTGACGACCCTTGTTCTTGTCACTGATCTCCCTGCACACACGAGGCACAGATTTCAGTGACCATAACAGAAAAATGTGAGTTTAAAGGAAGAACCACAAACATATATGATATATTGCTCATTGCCGTGTATGTGCCATATTTGAGTATCACTTTAGTACCAGTTAAACTTAACAAAAGGGCCAGGAGTACACAGCTCAAAGGAGAACGATAAGGAGCTTCCTACTGTATGTTGTCACGAAAGTCATACAACACTTACATTTGCTGAAAGGATTACATTCTACATCCAGACACTATTTAATTAGATATACAGTGGAAAGTCTACACACCCCTGTTAAAATGGCAGGGATTTCTGTGATCTAAAAAAAATTAGACCAAAATTAATTATTTCAGAACTTTTTCCACATTTAATGTGACCTATAACCTGTACAACTGAGCAATAAACTTGAACTTTGCCTGGAATTTGCCTGTGTAGACTTTTTATATCCACTGTACCTATCATATATGTATGAATTGGAAAGTAGCAGTTACTGAAGCTTCATATATTTGGCTCTGTATAATTCTTCCTTTCCCAATGTTGAATTTGATACTAGCCAAGAGACCGAAATATACTGAACAATATTTTGACCATGAATCTATTAGGTTTAAGTAGTGCATTTTATCTTTAGGTCTCATTATTGGTGTAATAAGAATGACGAAGGGCAAACCGTTGTGCCCTTAGCTTAGCTGGGGTTAAAACACTGTCATAACTTACTAGAATACTACAGGTCATATTTTTCCATGTGCAGTCTAGCCCTTCATCAGTGGCTATTTTATTGTATTTACACGCTGGATACTTTTAGTTCAGAGCAGTCACTGAGATCAACCCCGGTATATAGAGTGTGGCAGTGACGTACACATGCACAGACGCTGGAGCGTCGTCTCTGTAGAAGGTGCCCTCACTTCCCACCGTCTGTCTCCGGTTCTCTGCACGGTCCTTATACTTATTGCTCAACACACCTCCACCTTCATATCCACTGTTCTAAAGGCACACGCACACACAACACACACACACGTTGCAATACAATGACATTTTTTACACTGAAAATGATAGGTATCCTTTTGGAATAGAGAGAAGTTCATAAGGCACACTTTGTGCATACAGACAAAAAGGCAAACTTACTTTAAGGCCATATTTAAGTTTGATCTGTTTGAGCTGCCTCACTCTCTGCAGCTCTTTGTCCTCTTTACTCAGCATAACACCTGAACAAAAACATGATAAAACACACTCAACATCTTTAAAATCCTTACAATTGTTGCTCAAATGGTGTCATAATTAGCAGTATCATGTGATTCCTTATAGAACGTAGGTATATACCCGTGTTTTCTTCTGAGCGGCGGTAGCTTAGGTGAGCTCGCACCTGACCAGGTTCACAAGCATCACATGTGTCCGAACCAACGTGAATGTGAAAGGATAAAACTGTCTCACCCAGCTTCACCTCATCACCGTGTGTTAAAGGGCAAGGGTCACAGCGCACTTTAGGCTACAGAAAAAACACACACAATATTATTTGCATTCATTAGTCATTTTAATTGCCATCATCACTTTCACTAAATAGATGGATACAGTGAACTTAAAATGTTATGAAGCCCAGCATGCTCTTGGATTTTGTACAAATATTCCCCCAACCGTCTGGAAGGCTCATACAATAACATTGTGTATGGCACCCTCTATATTCATAAAACAGGCTTGCAGAATGGGATTATATTCTCTTATATTCTTCACTATATGGCCAAACGTATGTTGACACCTGACCCTCATACCTATATGTGTTTGTTGAATATCCAACATCAAATATCAAATTCAATTCAATTTTATTTGTAGCCTCCTGGTTATCCACTGGCAGGATCCGGCCCTCTCATTGCCACGGCCCGGGTTCGATTTGCAGAGTTAATTCCCAAGCGTTGCGTCAGGAAGGGCATCCAGCATAAAATTTTTTTTAAAAACTGTGGCAAAATTTAATATGCGGACCACATGCTCCTCTGTGTCGACGTTTTAACAATGAACAGCCTTCACTTTCCTGGAAAGGCTTTCCACAATTTTTTGGAATGTAGCTATGTAGGCTTTCTGTTAATTCTGCCTGAGAAAGTGACGTCAGCTCAGTCAAAATGTCTCCTGATCTAAAATTGACCTGGTGATGCTCTTAGCCCACTCTCAACCAATGGGGGTTTACAACACCCTCAAAAAAAGCTAAGAGACTGCATAGGGACTGGCATTCAGACAGAAGTACAGTGGTCCCCTCAGTGCTAGCGTACCTCCGCCAAGAAGCGAACACCTGCCCCGCTCATTCTGTGTCCCATCATTGGCATGACCTTCGAATGACTGTTCCAAAAGTCTGTCTGGGGACAAGAGTATATACTAATGATTTCTCTACCTGGTACCCTGAGGCAGTCCCACTCTGCAAGGCCACCTCCCATAACAATGCAATTCCATCCACAAATACATCTAAAGCATTTGTGATCGGATTGACCAGGTAGCTCCCATCGTAACAAAACACATGAAGGAAAACAGATCTAAAACCCGACCTGCACAACCATCTGACTTCCAACTGAGTGAGCGGGTGCTCCTCCTGCTACCCAGTACAAATTACAAGTCTACAAGTGGCAGTGCCTGTACATGATCCTCTAACGAGTGGGCCTAATGAACTACCACCTACAAGACAAGAATTTGCCAACACCTCTCCCTTCACCCCCGCTACTCTAGGAAGTGTCCCGGTCCTCCTACTGCAACACCCTGCTACCATCCTGCACTGCACCACCAGTGACCATGACCATGCTACAACATGACACATTCACCCTGCACCCCATCTTCAGTTTTCTCTCCAACTTAAAAAAATAAAGGTTTCCTTAAAGACCAACGCAGTTAATCCCAAAGGTATGGTTGAGGTCAGGGCTCTGTACAGGCCACTCAAGTTCTTCCACTCCAGCCTTAGCAAACCATGTCTTCATGGGGCTTGCTTTGTGCTCAGCGGCACTGCCGTGCTGGAACAGTTTTGGGGCCAGACCCTAGTTATAATATAGATCCAGTGGAGAGGAAGCAATATGAAAATGTAAACTAATGTTTATTTTTATAAAACATTGATAGAATTCAATGCAACAAACTGCCTTTTCAAAAGTCTTACCAAGCTAATTGTTTTTTTAATTATTTAGAAACCATAATACAACTTATACATAATATATAAATAGAAAAGCAAAACACACACACACACGCATATATATATATATATATTTAAAAGCAGCATATAATACAGGATTTATGAGGTGCGATACCTGTAAAATTCTGTTGCCATTTATCACCGTGCCATTCTGACTGCCTCGGTCTACCAACATGTAACACTGCTGATCCTGATCAAAATACACCTCTGCATGGCACTGTACACAGAAATACATACACCACATCAGTTCTCTGCATTTGATTTATTAAACATAAATGAACTGAAATATCACATGTACAGTGATTCAGTGATACAAGTACTCAGACCCTTTACTCGGTACTTAGTTATAGCGCCTGTCTCGAGGCAGCAATTACAGACTCGAGTCTTATTGGGACTGGGGTATTTTCTGCCATTCTTCTTTGTAAATCCTCTCAAGCTTGGTCATGTTAGATGGGACAAGGTTGGATGTTTAATAGGGTTCAAGGTTTACTTTTTTTTTGCAAAATAATATTTATACATTTTTATATAAATATTAAATTTTCTTTGCTTTTTTGCAAACCCCAAGCACGCTTTCATGTGTTTTGCACTGAGAAAAGACTTCTGTCTAGCCACTTTGCTAAAAGACTAGATGGGTGCAGGGCTGCAGTGATGGTTGTCCTTCTGTAACTTTGTCCCATCTCCACACAGGATCTCTGGAACTCAATCAGAGTGACCATCAGGTTCTTGGTCACCGCTCTTACTAAGGCCCTTCTCCCCGATCGCTCAGTCTGACCAGGCGACCTGCTCTTGTAAGAATCCTGGTTGTGCTTGAGAATTATGGAGGCCGCTGTGCTCTCGGGAATCTCCAGTGCAGCAGATTCTATTTTTTGTTAAATCTGTTCATTACAACAATCCTGTCTCTGAGCTCTTCGGGCAGTTCCTTTGAGATCATGGCTTGGTTTTTGCTTTAATATGCATTGTTAGCTGTGAGGCCTTCTATAGAAAAGGTGTGTGCCTTTTCCACACGTGGACTCCAATCAAGGTGCAGAAACAGCAATGATTAAGAGCAGTGGGAGGCACCTGAGCTAAATTTCATGTGTTGGTGCTATGGGTCTGAATACTTATGTACATGTGACATTACAGTTTTTCCTTTTTCATACATATGCAAACATTACTTCTAAAAGAATTCTCTTTTCAGATTAATGAGAAACAACAAATGAATTTGCATGATTGTAATATAAAGCTGCAACAGTGGAACAAGGTTTTGGTGGGTTACTGATCCCTGGTGACTGCAACTGGTATATTTTAATAACATATTAGCATGTAGAATTTAACAGTACTGATTGCTACACTGTCTTTTCCATCCTAATATCATTTTTTTTATTTTGCCTCCTATAGATTTAGATAATATTGACAAATTATTATCATTAAAACCACTATTTCTTCTATTCCTACTCATATTGGACATGTTCATTCCATCCAATTTGAACTCAATAAACGCAAATTTGTGACAGTTCCTACCTTACTGACTCCTATCTCTGGAATCCTGATGGCATGGTCCATATCCTTCTCCCTGCAAACGCACAACACACGATGAATTTGTACAAAGTGATGATTTGCTACACCACAAACAGCTAAAACACGTGCTGGTGTGTTACTGACCGGCCAATAGTGGCGATGCTGTCAGCGGTAAGGATAAAGAGAGTACCGTGCTGCAGGACAGGAGAGCGAACCACAATCACTCTCACACACGGGGGCCATCCTTCTGTAACACACACACAATTTAAGAATCTTGCAAACTAATAAGTAAGGTTTGTAGATGATATGGCTGAACAATTGTTAAAATGTTGTTTTATATGTCTGATTATTTCCATGATTATCATCATTTCTGAAGATTTTACTTCATAAACAAAAACACGTTTGAGTGCTAAATCACAGCACTGAAGGCATCAGAACAAAAGAGTTTCTACACAAACAAGTCCATTCATTTTGACCTTTTTGTTAAGAAAACCCAAAAAACTCTTAATGCTGTGATTACATGTCTCTCACAGCTATGAATTAGAATGCTCATTATTAGCATTAATTATTATTATAATGACTATTAAGTCAAGTTATATTCTGCTGTAGCCACACTTCCCTGCTGTTGTTCACAGAACCAAAGCTACATATTCGTTAATCTTTTGTATTAATTTAAATATGCTAAGCTTTTTGACCTAGCATGTGTGAAATGGATGTATTTATTATTTTTAAAACAAACCATATAGATCTGAAAATTATTGCAAGAAAAATAATGCAAAATTCTACATTACAACCACCAAGCAGTGACTAAATAGCAGTTACTCTGCTAATGCTAACAAACTTATTTATCTCCACACTTATGATAAGAAGTTAAAAGTAGCTATGTCAGTGGTATAACGTATCTACTTCACCTTCCAGTGGCAGCATGTCTGTCTCTGGGCTGTATGAAACTGGAGAGGTAAGTGGAGGAGGAGACGGAGATGCTGACGAGGATGATGGTGAAGGATACTTCTTTGGCCTGGACTGTAAGATCTCTCCTTCTTCTGGCTCACTTTCACCATCCATATTAGTTGTGTGAGAGCCCGAATCTCTGTGCATGTGTGACTGCCTCTTATTTTTCTTCTTCTTCTTTTTCTTCTTCCTTTCCTCAGAATGCGATTTCTTCTGCCTACGTAATCTGGTCCGCGAACGAGACAGACGTGTTCTGCTCCGCGAACGAGACAGACGTGACTTGCTCCTTGAACGGGAAAGACGTGACCTGCTCCTCGAACGAGACAGACGTGTCCTGCTCAGTGAACGAGACAGACGTGTCCTGCTCAGTGAACGAGACAGGCGTGTCCTGCTCCGGGAACGAGACAGGCGTGTCCTGCTCTGAGAACGAGACAGGCGTGTCCTGCTCCTTGAACGAGACAGGCGTGTCCTGCTCCTCGAACGAGACAGGCGTGTCCTGCTCAGTGAACGAGAAAGGCGAGTCTTGCTTTGAGAACGTTTACCTTTTCTCTGTATGACTGTCTCACCCTTCTTTCCCATGCAATGCTCCTCCTGATTTTTTGCATCTTTGGACCTCTCCTTCGTCCCACTGTGGTTCTGTTAGGTTGGAGAAATGCAACCAATTAGGACAGAGAACTGGAAAATATCTGATTTTGGAGATCAGTAGAATGGGGTGAGTGGGTGTCAGGGGATTAAAGTTGGCCATATAAGTTCAAAGGTTATGTCAACTAATGAATGAGAAATGTCTGTATGCTAAGGAGGAGCTTGATTTTCAGAGACAAATATTCTTTTAGGACCCTCAGTCAGGTTAATCAGAAGTATGGCTTAACCAAAGCTTAGAGTTACAAGGTTTTAAAGACAGATATACATAAAAGGACACTTCAGTATTGTTTGGTAAAATGTCAGTCCTAGACTTTACAAATCTAAAGCAACTCAAACTATCATAATAAATTAAGAAATAACTTTCAGTTGAAGTCTTTACATCATGAAAAGTATCCTGATGATTTAACTTCCTTGCAAATGATCTTAACAAACATTTTGAATATAGGATCATTCAACTAATTCTCTTCATTCTAACACATAATAAAATAAGAATTTTATTTAAGTGCTTTCCCCTCAAACCAAATAATGAAGTATTAATTCTGTTCCTCTTTCAGATAAAATACTATGATTGTGTGGGTCTGCACTTCTGCAATTATAAGGAGATCTGTATTTAATACTGTAATACAGGGGTTCTGAACCTCAGCCCTGGGCACCTCTTTTCCTGCACAGTTTAAAGTTTTAATGAGCTGGACCAGATGTGTTGTGGGTTGGAAAACTTCAAACCATGCAGAGAGCAGAGAGTCCCAAAGATTTGAACCCCTGATATAAGTGGTCTGTTGCTGCAAAAGGTTCTCACTCCGACCTCCAAATTTACCTGGGATTTAATCAGGTTTAAGCATTTCGCCTGAGCCTCTTGTTTCTCTGTGGTTCTTTTGCGCTTCCATTTACTGACATTCTCCTGGTCATTGGCAGTTTGGCCTTGCTGAACTGTGGACAGCTCAATTCGAGAGTGGAATTGGTATTTTCCACTGCTGTGGTCATAGTAGTAATAGATGCCTGTGTTGGCATCATAATACAGCTGAGTGTTCTGAAAACAGAAAATTCACCAATTAGGTTCAAAAGACAAACTTCTACATATTACCTACTATTAGGGGGTGAAATATTTTAATTACCATCAATTCAAGCATCAGTAAGTCTTTAGTAGAAACGTGTTATTTACAAGTAAAGTCTAGAGCAAAAATCAGTACTGTGCTGAAACGAACACATTAACTTGAATTGAAAAAATAGCCTATTGTTTGTTTACAGAGATTTCAATGGATCAGGATCAGAGGATTCTAGGTGCATATGGTAGGGTCCCTTACAGTTAAGGCCAAAGGTTTACATACACCTAAGCTAAGGATATTTAATTTCAGAAACATCTTCACATATTTCAAGTCATTTAGTCATTAGTCAGAGTCTCTGCTTTGCTCAAATCAGCGATAATATTCAAATTGGGACAGATTTATTTCAGCTTAATTGTCTCACATCCGAATTCCAGTGGGTCACATCATGTTTACATTACATTGACACTCTCTTTTTACAAGATAACAAAATTTGCTGTGCTGACTTTTAGAAGCTTCTGATTGGCCTATCTTTGAAAGGCTAGTTGATCACTCTGGGTGAAACACTTCAAGTGGAAACTCAGGGACTGTTTTAATGTTGGTCTCAGCAGACACCATGGCTTTCTACAGCGTCTGGAGGGCTTCCAACAAGGTTTGGAATGTGGCTTAAGAAACCATTACATCCACCTCTGGAGAAAGCTCTGCCATGGAGCTTGCCCTGTTGGCCTCACCATGGAACAGCGCTTGGAGATCTGTTCTGGAGGCCACCACATCTGCCTCTTCATGGAACAGAACATAAACCGCAGAAATGGAGACTGCCCTGTAGGCCTCTTTGTAGAACAAGGCTTTGAGCTCTTGAGTGTTGGAGACCACCATGTTATCTTCTGGAGAAACTCCTTGTAAGGGGCCGCCCTTTCAGCCTCATAGTAGCTTGTGAACAGGTGAGAATATTCGCCTGTCATGTTGACCCCTTACAAATAATCCTTTAGGTGAGTGTCGAGCCCCAAAATACCCCAATAAGTTGCCACACAAAGTCTGAATCAGCACTGAAACCGGGGTATCATATACAGTGGCGTGTATTTCACAAGAAAACATTCAGATGTAAATATAAATAGCTTGTCAGGGTTAAATGAGAGTAGCATACCGAGTCGTAGTAGAAGCCAGTGGAATGATCGTAGTACATTCCTGAATTCTCGTCAAAAACAAAGCCCGTCTGAGTGACTGCCTCTTCTGCTGTGGCTCTCAACATTGCCGCTATGGATGAGCTGCTGCTGTCAACCACCTCACGCACACACACACACACACACACACACACACACACACAGTTACTCTACTAGTAATGTCTTACATTAACTCTAGATAATAAACCCTTGCCCCAAGAAAGAAATGATAATCTCTTTACTTTCATTAATTAACTATTCAAACTGTTTGAAACTACTGCCTTGTTTTGACTTACAGGTAACATAACTAACACATTTTCAAACCAGTTCTTAAAGGACAAAAACCTGGGAAAAAATTACAGTTAGGTGATGATGCCTTTTTAACAGAGAAGGAAGTAACTGCTCTTAGAGTGATTTGATGTCCAACCAAAATAATTAGATAAAGGGGTTGTTACTTGGCTAACAGAGATTATTTTTAAAGTCGTTATAAAAAATTTTTAAAATAATAATAAAAAACCCTACATTTGGACAAAGTTTCATTTAGGTCAGTAATCTGTTCTAGCAAAATTTAGACAGTAACGTGTAACATGTAGATCACTTCCAAAAACAACATCATGTCTGAAAGCCCAGCAATGATTCTTGTGCATCGTGAACATTTTTAATGAGTTTGTGAAGAGTATCACTGTGTAATCACTGATCATAACTGCACAGTATTACAGTGTAACAGCAGAGAAAATGCACTTCTGTTACCTCTGTGTCAGTCACGTTCACTTCATCTGACTGCTGTAAACTGGCTGCTTCTGTCTCTGCTGCGACGGGATATATTTCAGAGGTCTCCTGAATTTCAGTAGCAGTGTTATACACAGGTTCTGCAGCAGCCTGATAGTATCCACTGTAGTAATAACTATAATCTAAAAACAAACAAACAAACAAACAAAAAAACAGTATAACAATCATTTTTATGGACCAAGTGCACCTGTGAATACATGGAATTTGAATCGGTTTGTTGAGCTCATTTAGACATTAAAAGAATTTAACAAAGATTATAACAGAAACACTGGGAATATAAAATATTATTCGTATTGGACTAGTTTTACATGAGGCAGTGAGGCAATGTAATTACTGGGATCTTTGTACCATGGACTTCACATTCAGAAGACTAAAAAGACTTCTATCATATTTTAGCTCTTTTAAAATGAATAGCAGCAGAATAGGTTAAGATTCCATTAGATCCTGTAGGAATTTTTTTTTTCTCTTGCTATTCTCTAATACTGAAACCAACATGTCCAAGTATTGACAGAGTTCAAAATTCAAGATAATAAAATATAGGAATACCGATGTTTTAAAAGGATTTAACAGAAATTAAGCAATATATCAGCAATGATTTTGTGGCCAAAATGCACACTATGATCATATGACAAATTAATGATCAACTTGCACAGCCATGTAGTCAAAACATTCAGTTTGTATTAAAATGAGATTTACTTAGAACATGTGGACTTTTTGTGTAATGACCATATTGAAGACACTCTCATCTCTGATATTTGGACAGAAACAGTAATCAAATTCAGTATGAGGCCAACATTCATGGCATATACAGCTCAGTGGAAACAAAATATTTAAGCCGCACTCTCCTTGTGCTCTCCCATCAAAAAGCAGTAAATGTTTCTGTGGCTTTAGAACAGTTCTATAGTAAAGACACTGTGTTACAATTGTGTGTGACAGCACCTGTCTCGAACTGACTGTAGTCCTCAGTCTGAGTCTCTGCTTCCACTCGGCTCTTATCTTTCTTCTTCCGCTCATGAAGCTCGGCGCTCAGCTCCTCAACCTAAATCACGCTCAGGCACAGACATAATCTGAATGCACACTTATATCGAGAGTCCTTTAAGTGTAGGGGAGGCTAAACGCAGCATTTGTGTTACCTGTTGTCTCAGATCATGGTTGAAGCTCTCTGTGCTCCTCTGAAGCCTTAGACTTTGGTCCAGCTGCTTCTGCACTCTCTTTAATTCTACCTGACACTTCCACAGCTCCTGCTGCAGGCTCCTCATCTCCATCTGCAGACCAGATACCTCTGACCCACATCCCTCCGTCTTCTGACACGCAACCTCTGACCCCAAGAGAACGTCCTGCGGCTCAGATTTAGATTTGTCGTCCTTGATCGGGTTTGTTCCCTCAAACTTGCACAGATCCTTCATCTGTACAACCGGAATCTCATCTTCCTTGAACACAGTGGGTACGGATTTGCACTTATCCTCCAGAGAAACTGATTTTTCTTCCATTTGCACAGTGATATCCGTTTCCCTCTCCATGCTCCAGACTCTCTGAAACTAGCAATGAGTAAAGGAGTTTTGGCTGCTTAATACTATTTTTTTCATCACATAGCAACAGCTCTCCTGTTGACTTTGGCCATATCTTTTATTTCCCAACTGTTATGATATCATTAGCAGCATTTTCCCCCCCAAACATTAGTAATATAAATATTTAATGGAAATAAACACAAGAAGTTCTTCCCATCTTGTGGCCGTTCCTTATAGCAAGTGAGTGTGACCTTTTTGTTTCATAATGACAAACACATTCAATTTTAACTTTCTCTCAGGTTGAAAAAAACCAACAACAACAAAAAAAAAGTACAGTGACTGATCTGAGGTCAACTTTACCTGTCCAGCAGTCTATCTGTGTCAGTATCCTCTACGCAGTATGTACTGTACTGAGCTACATGACCAATGTGACATAGTGCCCTCGGCTTTGGGGGAAAAAACAAAACACAACCCTTTCAGTCTGTTTTCAAACACATTGATAGTCGTCTCATCTTTTCGCTTGATTTGTAAACCAACACTAAACGTCTTATGAATCATTTGCCTACGAATCACTCATCATATCATTTTGATTAATGACAAAAGTGAGCTACGATGAGGAAACTTAATGCATTTAAATTCCATATCGTTATATGCCGCCATTTTTAGCTAAACAAGTGCACTCCTCTTCCTCTTTGGGGTTTACCTGCAACTTCTGCCATCTGTGAGCTTATTACTGCCACCTAATGCAAGATTGTATTCTTCACTCAAACGTAATCTCTGGGTGTGTTTTCAGCTCTGTACCACACGTCCAAAATCAATGCACTTATTCTGTTACAGTCTGTTACCGACCCCAGTGTGTGTTTGTGTGAACAACAACACAAACAACCACCGATTCACACTACAGTAATAAACACTACTACAGTCAAGTCAAGTAGCTTTTATTGTCGTTTCAATCATGTATAGCTGTTGCAGTACACAGTGAAATGAGAAGTTTCCCCAGGATCATGGTGCTATATAAACAAAGACAGAGCTATAAGAACTTAGTAAGTAAGTCCTAGGTACATAACGTGCAAAAGACAACACAATAAGCAAAAAACTAAAGTTTCTTTTGAACCAATGTTGTGTCAGACAGCTGTACGGTCTGGTTTTTTATCAGAGAGAGAGAGAGAGAGAGAGAGAGAGAGAGACATCCAAATTGCACACACACAGCAGTGAACACACACACACACACACACCTCAGTCGTGGCCGGCCCAAGACTCGAACCCACAACCGTCAGGTTACAAGTCAGACTCTCTAACCATTAGCACCCCCCTCCACACACACACACACACACACACACACACACACACACACACACACACACACACACACACACACACACACACACACACACACACACACACACACACACACACACACACACACACAAAATCTCTCTCTCTCTCTCTCTCTCTCTCTCTCTCTCTCTCTCTAACACACACACACACACACACAATCTCTTTCTCTCTCTCTCTCTCACACACACACACAATCTCTCTCTCTCTCTCTCTCTCTCTCTCTCACACACACACACACACACAATCTCTCTCTCTCTCACACACACACACAATATCATAGAGAGAGAGAGAGAGAGCGCTGAACTCAGAGTTTTAGATGACCCATTAGTTCCTCAGGAGCTCTCGGCTGCACTATTATAAACTGTTGTAGAAATGACATTATTTATATTTACACTATTTACTGTAGAGTGTCACCCAAATGAGGATGGGTTCCCTTCTGAGTCTGGTTCCTCTCAAGGTTTCTTCCTCATATAATCTCAGGGAGTTTTTCCTTGCCATTGTCTCCTATGGCTTGCTCATTAGGGATAGGGATAGATATATATAGTATTTTCAATTTTAAGTTAAACTTTTTTAAATTTTAAACTTTAATTCTATATATTCCCCCTTTTATTTGTATTCTTATTTTTTCTTCTTATTATTACATATTTATTTCTTTTTCTCTCTCTTCTGTTTCCATACTTCTCTGAAGCTGCTTTGAGACAAAGGGAGATTGTTAAAAGCGCTATATAAATAAAATGAATTGAATTGAAAAGACAATACACAACAGACAATATACAAAAACAGTGCAGACCAGTGTAAATACTGTACCAGAAGAGTTTTCACCTGGTTTCTTCCTTGCATTTTTCTTGTTGTTGCATTGTAGACTGAGAAAATCACAATTTCAATTCAATATATATATATTACACACACAAAAGCTGACTCTGACTAGTACATTGGAATAGAAACATTGTAATCATATACAATGAATATTTCTAAATGAAAATGGCTGCTTAGTAATATGTTTACTTATAACATGTCATCATCATATTGTATCTATTGTTGTGTACGACTATTTACTCTGAATTACTGTGTTGTGTTGTGACTTGACTCGTATTATAGCAGCCTTTTTTCTGGTAGGTTCGTTTATGCCATAGTGTAGGTACTGTATAAGGAGCCTGGACCCCTTTTCTCTAACTGAAGGCTTTATATCTGATTTTATACATTACACTGCTACAAACTGCTATGAATGTGCAGGTGTTTTAACATTCTAAATAAATGTAAAGTGACTTTCTTGTATGTACATATTTCAATTCATCTCTCTCTCTCTCTCTCTCTCTCTCTCTCTCTCTCTCTCTCTCTATCTCTCTCTCTCTCTCCCCTTCCTCGCTGTCCACTACTATTGGGCAGGAAAATGTGTGACGTAGGTCTGACGCACTTCCGTCTATGGTATAGGGTTGTAAAGTGCATACAGAAGAAGAAGAAGAAGAAGGAGCTACAGCGAACCTTTTCCGGGAAATAAGAGTTTCAACAATGGCGACTACTTGTGTATTACAGCCTCAAATGAGAGGTTTCAGTTTCGAAAACTGTAAGAGGTAAGAGTAGAATAATATGATGTACAGATAGGTGGCACATTTCACTCTACTTTATTAATTTTGGTATTACGCATCATTATTTTTTATTATTTACTTCAGAAGGCGCTAATTTGCTAGCGGTCTCTGTGAATGATTCAGCAGATTTTCTGTTAACTATATTATACCTTAATATATACCTAATAAAAACCTTAAAACAAACCAAAGTATCCGTTTCCTAAAAAGGTATCAGTTAATTTTTTTTCTTATTTCAGAGCGCGACGTCTTCATCTTAAATGAAGCTTATGTAAAAAAAAAAAAAACATACACCAAAGCGTTAGTTAGCCACATGATACATGTCCATTTCACGGTATGTAAAGAATTAGACCTGCTCACTTTAGGGTTGTATTTTATATTTTGTAACTTGCTTTATCATGTTATGTAACAATAATAATAATGTAACGTTATAAAGTTATCTGACATTCAAAAGAGCCATTAGCAACAGAGCTAACGGACCGCTTTTATTTATTTATTTATTTATTTATTTATTTATGATTCCTTTATTTATAACAATTTTATATAGAAATATATTGAAAAGTAATGTCTATGTTTTTATGCCTATGTTTTTCCCTGATGTGATATCCTATAAATTAGAAAATCCAATCAATTTTGAATCCACTCTGTAGCGGTTACTTTAGTGTAGAGTTATGCAACATTCGGGTCCAGTCGGGCTAAAAAAAAATGCCAACGGGTCGGACTCGGGTCTAATTTTTTCGGGTTTGTCTCGGGTCGGGTCTTTTCTTTAAACAAAAAAAAATGCATGTCGGGTTCGTCTAAAAACTTCGGGTCGGGTACATTTCTTTAGACCCGAGAAGACCTCTACCTGGAGCTCTGTAAATGACATGCAGGTTTAACATGGCAATTCGTTCCTACAGCTTATTAATAAAATAGAGCAGTGCATTTAATTAACTTGTTCTGGATGATGTACCTGCTACTTCACAAAAACCATTGTTATTGTGATTAACAATAAAGTCAATAACCCTGTGATCCCCATGTTACCACATTATCAACTTATAAAAAGGAAAATGTTTTAAAAACAGAAGTCTGAACCTTTTGATCTTGACATCTTGGTTGTTTCTCCGACTTATGTCTTGCTCGGTCATTGGTGTCAGGTGGATGACCTTCCTTAAAAAGGAAGAAACCTTCCTCAGAGTCCTGGTTTTGCAATTTTCTGTCAATCTTAAAGATTCTTAGTATTTCTGATGTCTTTGTTGGTGCATGTTATGGTCGGGTCTTTTGTCCTTTATGGAATCGGCAATGTTTAAAACTTCTCATGTCGTGCCCTGGATGCCAATACACTTAAATGTTTCACTAGCATTATATATTACATGTTTTGCAGAACATAAAATGCTTGAATTTGTGGTTGTGGAATTTGCATTTAAAGTTTCCATTTCTGTGTTTTCTTTAGGAATGCTCAACTAGAATGTAATGCTGCTAAAATTGGATGCAGCCTCCCTACCGCCCGCAAAACTGGCACAACCATCTGTGGAGTTGTGTATAAGGTGATCATTTTATAGCTTAAAAATCCTATGCATTACTTTTAGCCTTAAATCATTGTAGCCCCTATATGTCTTCTATTATTGTTTTTGCTTTATTAGCATTCATGCTGAGATACAATTTCACCCAGCTTGTGCAAAAATGTGTACTCTAAAATACTCAAGGTATATGTGTAGGGCACATATACAGTATATATGTGCTCATTGCAATAACAAACCTATTTTTAAATGTAAAACTGCAATGTTAGAATTCCTAATTTACAGGATTATATTGTACGCCTTAAATTTATGGGGAAAATAATAATACCTGTCATGTATTAATGAGGGATATTCAGAATTGGAAATATTTTGTGAGTAAATAAAGTAAGTTTGTGTTTTTATTCAGCATTAATAAATTCTTTTCTTCTACCCCTTAAGGATGGTGTGGTTCTGGGAGCTGATACAAGAGCCACTGAAGGAATGGTTGTAGCAGATAAGAACTGCTCAAAGATCCACTACATCTCTCCTAACATCTAGTGAGCACTGAATCACACACAATTCATAGCTTCTTCTCCAACCCCAGATGTACTCTAATATGCATGTTTGTGTGTGTTTTTGTGTGTGTAGCTGTTGTGGAGCTGGTACAGCAGCAGACACTGAGATGACCACTCAGTTAATCTCCTCTAATCTGGAGCTTCATTCTCTTTCCACCAATCGCCTTCCAAGAGTCACTACAGCCAACCGGATGCTCAAGCAGATGCTCTTCAGGTGGCTTTCACATGATGCTTTCACCTGACACTGTATATGCAATAATTAGTGATAGTATTAAGATTCAGCACATGGTGTACACCTATAAAATACTAAAAAGAGCATTTTTATGTCGAACATGATTAAAAGCTCCTTATTGGTTATTAATTGGATTGAAAGAAATGACAGTTTCCCAATTTATTTTAGCAAGATGCCCAATAGTCCCAGATTTTCGCTTTAATATGTCATCCACACTAGTTTATGTAACTTCATGTATTATTCATATTCATTCATTAAGATTTGACAGAAGATCATGCTTTGAATGAGGGAAAACATCCCTTGCTATCTCTGCTCCTTCTGCTGTATGGCATCCACTCCAAAACTGAAAATGCAGCTCTGTTTTTTTTCTTCTTCAGGATTTTACCTAATTCCCCTTGAAATTAATTTCCGGCCCCTGCCAACACCTTCACCACCTTTTTCAAAATCATTTTGGGTGCAGATCTGTCTGGCCTCATGTGCAGCAGATTGGTTTTAACCCATGTCTCAGCACAGTGCTACTGTATGTGAGCCCAATGTGAATGGTCTTTGTGATGATAAGGATCTGCTGTAAATGCTAAATAGTGTGAAACTGTTGCACACTAATAGACTAAGGCCATTTTATACATTTTTGAAAGTACAGTATTAACTTAAATGTTCAAAACAATGCCTACATTTTCCTATTTTTCCATTTGCCATTTTTTACTCTATCTGTAACAGTATGTAACTGTTGACAATTTTGTGTGGGATTTTATAGGTACCAGGGCTATATTGGAGCAGCGCTGGTATTGGGTGGGGTTGACATCAATGGTCCCCACCTGTACAGCATCTACCCTCATGGTTCAACAGACAAGCTACCCTATGTTACCATGGGTGAGTCTCTGGGGCATTTTTCTTTTAAACCTATGTCTTGTACTTTTGCTGGAAAGACTTGGAGACTGGTTTGCAGAAATGGTGTTATTTATTCTTCAAGACCACAATGTGTATTTCACACTCTACCTAAATACCTTGCAGCAAGGTTACGCATTACCCTGCTCTTTATTGTTGTGAAAATTATGTCTGGATCTCATCTTGTGGTTAATTGGTAACCTTTTATAGAACACACTCACTCAGTCAAGGACAGAGGCATATTCTTTGGCAAAAATAAAGATTTCAGGGTTCATGTACGTTTGTAAGTGTGATGAGCTCTAACTCTTCAGTCAGCTGTGGTGTTGGATTCTGGATTTACACAGAATACATGTATTGGCAATTTCATTTGGTCATTATTGAATCACTAGTTGTATTTTAAGGGTTTATATAATTGCAGTAATATAAAGTGACTGGGTTTCTCAATGTTCTTAATGGTATTCTTATTCTTAGGATTACAAGCTTTTAACAGTAATCCAGATAGATTTGTGGGTGTAATCAGAGAAACTGCATCTCTGTCTCTGTGTGTGTGTATGTATGCTTAGGCTCTGGATCCCTGGCTGCTATGGCTGTGTTTGAAGATCGATACAGGCCTGACATGGAGGTGTGATTTTTTTTTTTTTTTCCACTGGCCATTTCATCAGGTTTTTTTTTCACTTAATGAGAAATAATCGTAATAAATATTCTTGTTAACTTTTTAGGAGGAGGAGGCAAAGCTCCTGGTCCGTGACGCAATAGCAGCTGGTATATTTAATGATCTGGGCTCAGGCAGTAACATTGACCTGTGTGTGATCACCAAAGGCAAGGTGGACTACCTGAGACCACATGATGAAGCCAACAAGAAGGGTGTCCGGTGAGTAGGAGAATATGTGCAGAAATCACTCCCATTATTTTGTTTTACTATTTTTTTTAAATCTCAGCTTTTAATGACTAACATTTTGTTCTTTGACAATCGAGAGAGGAACTGTTCTGCTTGAGTAATAACTTTTATATAGTTGGCTTTAAGAAGACACAAAAATGATGACTTCCAACATGGTTACTTACCAAATAAAATGTTTAATGTTTTCAATGTACATGCACTTTGAATGGTACTCACTTCTTTCCTGCAGAACTGGTGATTATACGTACAAGCAAGGCACTACAAGTATTCTGACAAAGTCAGTGACCCAAGTTCCGGTGGAGTTGGTGGAGGAGAGTGTGCAGACCATGGACACCTCCTGAAGAGATTTTGTCATTATATGTCATGTATGACAATGTTACTCCTCTGTTTGCAATAAAATATGTTGTGAAAAGCCTTAGTGTGATTTTAGTTAATCAATTATCTGGACAAAGGAGGACAAACCAGAGATTTTGTCTGAGCAAACGTAGATAAAGGATGTCAGTGGTACTATGATTAAACAGCATTTTTTAAAAAATCGAATGAAGTCCATCAGCACTAAAATAAGCAACCACTGAAGTACAATGACAAGATCAAATGAAAAGCAGCACATTCCATGTTTATGATATTGGTTGGTAAATATTTCTTGATTAACCAATTTCATGTTTTAACTCCTAAACTGGAATTAATCCCCATAAATAGCTCTGTTTATCAGCTGCATGCTTTTTATCTTGGCACATACAGTTAAAAAAATCACTAAATATGTGTATGTACCTAAATATATATGTATATTTATCTAAAATAGTGCCCATGAGAATTCATAACTTTACAGCAGCTCTTGTCACAGTCAACTAATTGAAAGGGTGTGTGCTGACTGGTGGTATGGGGGAGTTATCTGTACTCATTCAAGGCTGGGTCTACTTTGGCAAATGGACACCTTTAATAACCTATAATATCTGCCCAACTTTGGGGAGGTCATGTATAAAAATATATACAATTAATACTGTTTCTCTCATTTTCATAAAAACATGCTTTCTGATGTATGGAAGAAAATATTAATCTATACTACACTATAAGTTTTAAATCTGGTTGGTCAGAAAGTGTTGATTATTTTTACCAACAACTTTGGTGATCTCCTGGTACATATGTATGGTTTATTAATGATTGGGGGCCTAAAAGCAAACACGGCACAGTCATCAAGGCTTATTTATACTCAAATTATGCTTTCATGAACTTCTATTCAGTTATAGATAGCTACTTAATATCACAGTGATTACTCATTTAAAGTTCTTACTCACTCAACTAACTCACACTTTTCTCCTAAGTGCCACAAGTGAGAAACAAAGATAAAATGTTTTTTGATGTTAAATAAGATTTCATTTTACATTTGAAGATGAATGAAAGGTCATAATCATAATCAACACAAGGTTGTACAAATATAATTAAATGATGTACTTTTACAAACTTAACTGACTGCATTCCGGAGCTGTATATAAACCAAAATGTAGGTAACTGACAAGGTTACACACAACGATTAGCAATTTATTTCCAGGATGTCTTTCACATAAACTGTTCTAATGCTGAATAATGAATTTATATGAATAATTAATAATGGAAAAACTCCTAGGGCATTACATATACAGCCTTTGTCAGGTGCTCTTAGACAAAACAACGTACATTTATACAATGGAGCATTGAAAATATAGGGCTATGTACTTTTATACAATATACAGTTTATAAATATATACTTTTCATAAAGGCCCAATGGTGGGACTTGAACAATACTGAGGTCTGAACAAATTACCTTCTGCGTTTATTTTAGCAAAATAGCCTAAGGAAAGAAAAGTAACAGACTAACAAACAGAACATGATATAGCCTCACTGCCATAGTGGGCACATAGTGAAGTCTACAAGTGCACTATTGTTACTCAGACATAGTAAACCACACACATTAAGAACCTATTTAATTTGGAATTAGGAATAGTTAGGTAACGATGTATCTTTCAAATGCTATTAAAAGAAATAAGAAAAATTATGAAATGATGCTAGTTTAAATGACATGTAAAGGCTTAAATTTGCCCGATTTACATAAAATGCACTGCTATGGATTGACCAGTAGGGACACTATTCATCTAGCCAATAATATTTATACTTGATTCCACCCCCCTATGAATGACCACAATTCAAATGTCAAGCTTTAATCCAGATAATCAGTCAAAAATGATTATAAAAAAATAACAATTCCTAGTAAATATAGGCAGTTTTGGAGCTATAAAAATCATAAAAATACAATTTGAATTCAATCTTTGAAAAATGTAAAAATATTAATATTAATGAAAACAACTGAAACATATCTACATCTAAATAACCTATATATATATATATATATATATATATATATATATATATATATATATATATATATATATATATATATATAAAGAAATGTAAAATAATTCAAAAGCAACAAAAATGACAAACACTATAAAGTGGAAACACTCAAGTCATTATTACAATAATAACCACGATAGAAAAGATGAGTGGCTGGAAAATTGTAGAAGGTGATTAGTCATGGCAAAAAAATGCAAGGCTCCCTTGCTTTACTCATATACTGATACTGGTTGGTTTCAGTTATGTCTCATTACTGGTAACAATTGCTCTTTACTACATCATTTGTTTTTCCCAACTTGACAATTTCTATAAAAACAGCAGGACTGTTACAAACTAGAGGCCAGTAGATTTGAGAATGCAGATTTGTCATTTTTATACAAAATGTTTATATTTCTTTAAAGCTGATGGCACAATGTCCATTGTTAAAATGTCTATACAAATAAAATTTAATAATGATCATAATCATCATGAAAAATAAACCTTTAAATTTATTGATTTATTTATTATTTCTGTTTCTATACTTCTGTAAATCTGCTTTGTGACAAAGTAAATTGTTAAATGCGCAATACAAATAAATCAAATCGAATATCATAGTAATGTATCATCTAAAGCAAACTCAGTACTCATACAAATTAAGTAATTAGAGTGTTAAGGCTAATGGCACCTGAAACGTCCTTTCTATTCTAAAACAAAAAAGTACAGAGTAAAATAATGTTGTGAAAAATTCAAAGGAAGGACAGAATAAAAGGAGAGAAAGAGAGACACAGTGTGAAAGTGGGGAGAAGGAGCACACGTATATCATGCCGGCAGGAGAGCTGTTACTCAAAAACTTTCCAAGAAACTGGTCAGACCAGCTGTCTATTTTTAAAAGGAAGGTAGCTCACACCCAAATAAGGTAAGACAGAGCAGGGGAAGCAACAAACTACATAGAGAAAGAGATAAACAATGAGGAAATAATGAACATAGCCATTAGGGAATGTCATGGCTTAGTAATACTCCATGCAGTGAGGAGACAACACACCTGTATGGCACATGTAGCTTGAGATGCAGGTGAGATGAAGTTTGGAAAACAAAAATCAAAATATGAAAGATTTCTGTGTTTTGTAAATGTTTTGTGAATGTATGTAAATGTAACAAAAATGTAAATAGATATTAGTTTCTCACCAGCAATGCAAATGTACTGAATAGAAAAACAAGATAAAATCATCAGAAAAACACCAACCAAACAAACTCACTCCATGCTTATTTATACTGTAAATATGGAGGTCACCAGTGCACATTTCTCAGTACACAGTAATAAAACCCTTTTTTATTAAACTTTGTAAAGTTTCATGAATTTTCACAATTTGTAGAAACATCATCAACGATTTAATTAATGTATTTTGTGGCTTAAACAGAAAGTAATAGAATGAGCTAAAAGACGCATGCGGGAACATGCAGCAGTGTTGGCATCATGTTGGTAGGATGATGTCATCAGGCAAGATAGTTCACACAGTAAAATACATTCATTTTAAAAATGCTGCAGTAGGCCATGTCCAGTCTAAAACAACAAGAGAGAATATAAAAGCCCACTTAGGAAACCCTTCTCTATTCTCTATAGGGTACAAATGACAGAGGGCTAATTTGCAATCTTGTACCAGAGCTGATTTGTGTAACTACCTGCTCCAGCCACCAACAGAAGAGAATGACATTACATGTTGGACCAAAAGACTTACACTTATGAGTTTAGTTTGTTTTATTACAGCTTGTTATTTTTGAGATTCAACTGTAACCTTTATTTATTTGAAGCATAAAGAATGAACACTTTTAATGTTTTGACTCGTGTTGCACTTTTAAAGTCATATATATTCTATGTCCATTTTATGTAAATCAGCACAGTCGAAACTAGGCAAAACACGGGCTGAGATCTTTTAACATTTGCATATGAAGACAACACGGAATGATGTTGCGGCTTTGAGCATAATACTCCAAAATAATTTTCATTATTCTACTAGTGAGTCAACATTATTATGTGTGCATGTCAAAATACTCAGAATTTTATAACGTATCTTATTTTGTCATTATATTATATACATCAGAATGTGAAACAAAGGCGATGAAATATTGTACTTAAGCTCAAGCTGTGACTTTTACTCTGTGTCTCTTAAAATGGAGTCCTAAGCCCCTAATACCACTCATGTTTAGACAGTTCACAATTTTTCCCCTTAATGAGGACCCTATAAGAAAAGGAACTGGCCTTCTATGGTGGAGAAAGAGAAAACAAGTACAACTTTATGTCTGCCAAAATAGCTATGAATAAAATTTATAGTGATATTAAATGCATATTAATTGATATTTATTTATATATATATTAATATGATATTAATTACAAATATTTTGTACCTGAGGGCATAGGGGAAACAAAATACTGCAACACCCGGCTGTCTAATTTAACGCTGAATCATCCCACTGTTAAAAGTTAAGTTAAAAAACACTTATTGCACCTTTTCAACCTCTTTCTTAAAACCTCAGAAATTTCACATACAATTTGTAAAATATATTAATGCATTTTTAAAAATAAATAAAGATCTAATTAGTTAACATTTGTAAAGGAATGTAAATATATATAATGATATCACTAGAAACATTATTTTCAGGTGCTATATTGCGTACGGGAATTTTAAAACAATATTACATTAGTATGATTTACATATATGTAAAAAACTCACAGAAAACAGAGCTGGCACTAACATTGCAGCTCTGATCTCATTATTGTAAACAAAGTTCAAAGATCCACCATAAACTGTTGAGTATGGTTATCCTTTAACTGTGATGGCACACACACACACACACACAATCCAGAACAATAGTCTGATCATGTTCAAAATCTAATCTGGAAACTACGGAAAGATTTAACAGCATTAGCATGTACAATAACATAACAGTTGAACTGAACTGCATTTTTTAGCATGTAGCATGTGTCTCTTTAGGCTGAAGGTCATGTTAACAGTTAGTGTACCAAATGCTGCATTTTGTGAACAAAGCATCAGTTGTAAATTTTATAAAGGACATTCAGGTGCTGATTGATAAGACTTTGTACGAAGGTAACATTGCTAGGCCCCTATGTTGCTTTTGCCAAAACCAGACTGACCTGTTTTAGGAAGCAGTGTTTCTTTAGACAACCCCCAAACCTGATGTGTTTGAGATAAGAAGCTTGCCTGGAGCAAAAAATATGTACTGGGACTGGCAGTGACACAGCACTCAGGTGTGCTTAACTAGTTTGTACACTTTTAGATAAACTGGTGAATTCTGTTAGATATTTATCAAAAGAAAAAAACAACAACAAACAAGATATGTTTCATAACAACACATGTCACTGTATTGTCAATTGTGAACTCATGGTCATGTGACAATGACTCACTTCTTGGTACAAAAGCACTTCAGTACATCAGATGTCAGAATCTTCAGGTTTCTGTATATTTTAAAATATATTAGGAAGCAAAACAAAATTGTCTTTCATATACAAAACATTTATTAAAGTCACAAATACATAAATATGTACAAAAATAAATGTCTAGTTTTAAGGAAGAAGTGGATATGGAGATGATGGATTTTCTGAACAACAGTAAGCTCTTCATCCATCTTCATAAATCTAGGCCTTTACATAGTATAGTATATTCTGACTTTTGAAGTCTGTTTTCAAAGTAGTTTGTACATTATGGATTGGCTTCAGGATATCCACAAATGGTAATTCTTTGTGAACCAGTGACACAAAATCACCAGACATAAAAACAAGTTTTAAACAAAGCTGGGAGCAGGGGACAAAAACACAACTACTATTGTGGAAAAGAACAAAGCAAAGTCAAAAGACTGATTCAGTCTGTGAGAAGCAGAAGACATTCACACTTTATATTGGGAAAAACCCCCTACAATAAACTCCCAAATTTGACTGGCTGCACCCGAAAGACCTTTGTGTCAAGATTAATTCTGTGATTCTACTTGTTTTTGCACCAAGCAACATTTCCAGCTTATAAAAATCACACACAGACACACACACACACACCCTTTCTTTTATACACACTCAGTCAAAAAACCTCATGGCTTGTTTCTTACAAAGGTTAATCCACCTTTGTGGATTTTTGCTGCCTGAGAAAGTGTAAATATTAGTCTAAAATATCTCTAAATAAAATAATAATTCACAGTCAGTCTAAGTAATCATCCATTCTCTTTTTAAATGTACACTGCAGCTCTTAGATCATACTGCTATCTGTATTCCCTGTGCTAGATGTGTAAATGCTGGACTTCTTAGAATACTTCATGGAACTGAAGGAGACTCTCATCCTTTCCACAGTCCGGCTGCTTCGACACAGGAGTGTATTCTTCACGTGTGATCGGAACTCTTCAGACACAAAATAGTACAGGAATGGATCCAGGCAGCTGTTGAGGCTGGCCAAGCACAAGGAGGTGATATAGAAACCATATCCATTGTTAGTAATTCCATTCCGCAGTAGAGCATAATGCACCACCAGCATGACATTGCTAGGAATAAAACAGACCAGGAACGCAATGAGAACTGTAATGATGAGAACCATGGCCCGGTGACGATTCTTGCTAGCGCTGCTTCCTTCCATATTGGAGTTTCCCAATTTGCGCATCATGAGGCCGTACGCTGTGATGATAACCACACATGGTATGAAGAATGCCAACCCAGCCATCACCATGAAGTAATAGTACGGCTTCTGAACATCCTGAAAAGTATTTCCACTTTTAAAGTTTTCCAGCGTGATAATGTTGACATCGTGGCAAGTGGTTATGTTAGGATCAGAGAGTCTGGCTGTCTGCTGGTACAGGAACAGTGGTGTTGTACTGATCCATACAAAAGCCCAGATGCTTACTGATACAGCAATAGCCAGTCTGTTGTCTGTCCTCTGCTGTGTGAGCGGATGAGCCACCACCCAGTATCGTTGCACACTCAAACAAGTAATGAACAGGATCGAACTGTACATGTTTCCATAGAAGAAACCCACCAGAACTTTACACATACCCTCTCCAAAAGTCCAGTTATTGCCATTGAAGTGGTATGCAATCTTGAGCGGGACCCAGATGACAAAAAGCAAGTCAGCCAAGGCAAGGTTGGCCATGTAAATAGCTGCTGGGTGGATCTTCTTTGATCTGAACACAAAGACCCAAATTGCCATAGCATTGCTTGGCAAACCCACAACGAACACAAAAATGTAGACGAGAGGAAGGAAAACTGTGGTCAGGCGACTATTTAATATGTCTGCTGTAACCGAGTCAACGTAGACCGAGTCCAAATCCAGAATTCCAATAAAACCTCGTTGTTTTTGACAATGGATTGCTGAAATAAATAAAGTAAATGTTAATGTTTGGGGGCAGCTCACAAGTAAACATTTAAAACAGAAAGGCCTATACCGTGAAGTGCAAAAACACCTCAACACAATCCTAATACTTTACATAACCCAAACACATCACAACAGAAATAATTAAAGACTAATATTTTAATCTATGGAGAGGGAAAACATTATAAAAACAGTTTAAATCGATTAATAAGCGCGCCCCCAACCAACTTAACCGACACAATAAAAACAAAATAGCTGGAAACAAAAGCTCACCTGAAGACGAAATACAGGCAAAAAATACCAGCAAATGTGAGATTCCAACTTTAGACATTTTAAAATTTGATCTGTGTTAAAAAAATGACTACTGAAGCTTCATGCAACTAAAAACAAAACTACTGGCGATCCTTCCGAAGATATTGTGACCGACAGCTCACTTTGTCCTTTAAGCTTCTGGTGTGGAGAAGGAAGCTCGAGCAGGTGACCACGCCCTGGTTCGTTACGTCACGGACCAAGAAGCGCACGGATGCCACATTCTTTCATCTCACTTCACACCCATCTAGGTTTCGAGGGACGACAGGTGTTCCGGAAAACGCACTTCTACTGTTTCGCCTTCAGCGCGCATGCGCAAAATCAGGACGTTTCTCGCAAACGTGCTGCGTTGAGCGGCCTGTGTAGGTACATCGAGTGCTTTGTACATTTTATTAAACTCAGGTATGTTTATAACTCGCGTTCTTTTTCGATAGTTTGCAATTAAACACATACTTAAAGTCTATAAATACTTTAGTGTCTTATTATAAGAGGTTATTTTGCTAAATCGTTAGTCAAATATTGGTAATTGTAGCTGTTTTCTGTGTAACATCTAGAATTCACGGCTCAAATATAATTGACTAATATATTCCAATTAAAATTGTAAATACCTAGTTCTTCAGGTACAATATCCGGTAAAATATTATTAATAATAATAATAATAATAATAATAATAATAATAATAATAATAATTCTCCTTTTCAGACAATAATAATAACTATTATTATTATTATTATTATTATTATTATTGTCTGAAAAGGAGAATTATTATTATTATTATTATTATTATTATTATTATTATTATTATTATTATTATTATTATTATTATTTTATTCTCCTGTTCAGACAACATTATTATTAGGGGTCAAGCCCCGAAGGGGCGTAGACACCTATTGTTATTGTCGGTTTTCTTCTTCTTCTTCTTCTTCTTCTTCTTCTTCTTCTTCTTCTTCTTCTTCTTCTTCTTCTTCCTCCTCTTCTTCCATTGAAGTCAATGGCAGCCCATAGAACCGTACGTAGGAAAGTTATGTAATTTGGCACACATGTATAGGCCAGTCTTAGAAGTTACTATAGCAACTTTGGTGTGTCTAGCTCAAACCCTTTAGCGCCACCAACAGTCCAAACATCCAATTATGTTCATGTTCATAACTGCTGACTCGTAAGGCCTAGAGACACAGTTCTTGCATATTTTGGATCATTTGCTCATGCCGAATCGAATGCACCACATGACATCATTTCTGTCATGAATACCTTTCCGCCATTTTGAATTTTCCGTAATACCTACTTTGTCGAACTCCTCCTAGACCGTTTGTCCGATTTGCATGTCCTTTGGTATCTAGCATCTAGAGACACCCTAGACAAAAAGTTATCAAAAGCTTTTTGATAGACCAATGCCTTCTCGTATACCGTGGCAACATACATGGTGGCGAGCACGCCAAAACAGACGTGAGGCCGTATCTTCGCAAGACTTATGCGTGTCGACACAAAACTTTGTATATGTCATTATAGTCATGACCTGAGTGTGTATGCAACGTTTCGTGACAGCGCCACCTAGTGGCCACGAGATTTTAAAAACAGCTATTTTTGCTCATAACTACTGCAAACGTGAGTCTAAAATCATGAAGGGAGTGTTGTTAGACTCCTTGAGGCATGCCGACTCAAACGATACCAAACGGTTTTCGGACGGCCATTTTGTGTGGTGGCGAGCACGCCAAAACAGACGTGAGGCCGTATCTTCGCAAAACTTATGCGTTTTGACACGAAAACTTTGTATATGTCATTATAGTCATGACCTGAGTGTGCATGCAACGTTTCGTGACAACGCCACCTAGTGGTCACAAGATTATAAAAACAGCTATTTTCGCTTATAACTACAACAAACTTTAGTCTAAAATCATGAAGGAGGTGTCGTTAGACTCCTTGAGGCATGCTGAGTTAAACGATACCAAACCGTCGCAACATACATGGCGGCGAGCACGCCAAAGCAGACGTGAGGCTGTATGTTTGCAAAACGTATGCGTGTCGACAGGAAACTTGGGACATGTCATTATAGTCATGACCTGAGAGTGCATGCAACGTTTTGTGACAGCGCCACCTAGTGGCTACGAGATATTAAAAACAATGCCATATTGCTACGAAACTTGGTATGGTTCATCAGCGACATGTTCTGACCCCAGAATGGCTGCTTGCAGCTATATTTATTATTATTATTATTATTATTATTATTATTATTATTATCAATTATTATTATTATGATTATGATTATTTTTTATTGTTGTTGTTATATCTGGGTGCGTGCGTGTGTTTTGTTATTTAAAAAAAGAAAAGTTAGTAAAACTATATTGCACGGCACAAAGCAGTCTGTGTTGTTATGTTAGGTTACTCATCTTAGTTAAGCATTATGCTTTTCTGTTGAGAAGTCTATCTAGAAAATTTCATTCATTTTATTCTCTCACACTAGATTTGAAAAGTTCGTTGCGACAAACTTTGATGTTGGCTTTGACGGTGCAAGTATTCACAAAGGCCGGTGCATTTTGGAGGCGAGTGGACAGAAAGATTGTGAAAGCTACTGGACCGCTAGGGTGCCAATACTTTAGGGGGTGATCGGCCATGAGCATGTGACATGATCCGAATACCCGTGGGGCAGTTCCCCTCAATGTGCTGAGTGTTTGATATGTCACATCTCCATGTTGTGCAAATTTTTGATTTCGCTTGTTTTGGGGGCGGGGCTACACGTGACGTCACGTGACGTTACCAGAATACCCGTGGGGCAGTTCCCCTCAATGTGCTGAGTGTTTTGATATGTCACATGTCCATGTTGTGCAAATTTTTGATTTTGCTGGTTTTGGGGGCGGGGCTATACGTGACGTCACGTGACGGGACGATAATACCCGTGGGGCAGTTTCCCTCATTGTGCTGAGTGTTTTGATATGTCACATGTCCATGTTGTGCATGTTTTTGATCTCGCTTGTTTTGGGGGCGGGGCTACACGTGACGTCACGTGGTGTTGAGTGACGTCACCAGAATACCCGGTGGAGTGCCAATACTTTTGGCAAAAAGTGGCTACTGAGGGTTTGGACATTTCATGTCAATACTGCAGTCATTATGGGATTCTACTTATTATACTGCATAGAACAGTACATGCAATTCTTAATGTTGGATGTATTATGTGTGTGAGAGCTTAGAGGACTTTTCGGAATTCCCTATTCAAGTCTATGGGATGTACGACCGTTGACTACGGGAAAACCGAAAATTCCGTCGGAACTCCGGAATAAAAATTTTGTCCGGAGTAAGGTCCTAAAGAACCTGTCCCAGTTCGGTGTAAATCGCTCGAAAACTTGCCGAGTTATAAATCTCAAAAGTTTATAATGGAAGTCTATGGGAAAAAAGGCCACTTTGAGCTTCCGAACCGGGAATGCCGGAATTCTGATCGCTTAGAAAAATAGAAGCAACAAACTTCAGACCAGGGTCTACGACATATCCGAATTTGGTGCATGTGGCTCGAACGCCCTAGGCCGCATTTTTTTAAATAAATTTTTGTCTAATAATAATAATAATAATAATAATAATAATAATAATAATAAGCTTATAACGGAAATCAGAATGTTGGCTTCTACAAAGGCAACATAATAATAATAATAATAATAATAATAATAATAATAATAATAATAATAATAATAATTAAAATAATAATTAAATTATTATTATTATTATTTTAGAATTTTTTATTATAGCTGTCAGAACAGAATAATGATTCAGAAGAACTAGGTATTTTCAATCTTAATTGGAATATATTAGTTAATTATATTTCTTTAATATATAATTAATTCTAGCTGTTTACAGTCACAGAAAACAGATTGAAATCTAGAATTACCTAAATCTAGATTATCTAGAAATCTAGAATATGTGACTAACAATTGAGCAACATAACCTCTTATAATAAGTGTAATGATCTCACCTGTGATGCCCCCTTCTAATCGTCAAAAGGAGCCCTCTCCTGAATATTGATATTGTTTCAGGTCAAAGTTTACTTCCTGATTTTACCTCTTTCTTATACCCTGCTCAGGCATTGTTCAGTGTGAAGTATTGTTAGTACTGTTTACTTACAAAGCTGTTCTTTGTTTTTCCATTGTGCCAGTGTTTATATTTATTGACTTTGACTTTTGGATTTGCGTATTTTGGATTTGGTTGCTATGCTGATTGTCTGTGTGGTGTCATGAACTTTACTTGTCTTCTTGACTTTGGATTTGCTTCACGTTTGGATTATTGCACTTCATGTTTAATAAACTCTGGATTTATGGATTCAACACTGCCTGTTCCTTACAATAAGACATTAGAGTCTTTAGAGACTTTAAAGTATGTATGTAATTGCAAAATACTGAACAATGAGCACAAAATATACATTATTTTGAAAAAAAGGGGAACTGAATACATCAGCCCACCTGAAACTTATTGACTGATACAATGTCATAAACAAACCGGAAAAGGTAGGTATAGTTTGCGAATGGAAGTCTTACTGCTGATTGGACGATACATTTGTCACTCAAACTATACAGACAGTAGAAAATTGTGTATAACTTTATTTATTGTGCATTTGTGGAGTTCTGTGTTCACATTAAATCTAAGAAAATAACAATTCCCATTGTCAAGCAAGAAAAGGAAGAACATTCATATGCTGTGATTTTTAATATGCTAATAGCATATTTTTAGCATATCGTTTTTGATCTCTAAAATCACACCTAAAGAATGCAGGTATGTGTTGAAGACAAAACTATGCCAGAATAAACAATTTTTTTTTTTAAAATTAAAATTCAGTTTATTTGTATTTTATTTGTACTTTCAACAATTCCCATTGTCTCAAAGCAGCTTTACAGAAGTATAGAAACAGAAAAGATATACATATAATAATAATAAAAAGAAAAATAAGAATAAAAATAAATAAGTAAATAAATACATACAATTAAAGTTTCAAATGAATTTAAAAATATTAATTTAAAATTGAAAATACTATATATCTATCCCTATCCCTAATGAGCAAGCCAGAGCCCACTTCTTGGTTACC